>NW_015440823.1:0-1230 GCF_001577835.2 Coturnix japonica | reverse complement strand
GGGATGGAAGGGGATGGCGGGGGGTGGGGGGGTGGGAATGGGGGAGAGGGGCCATTGGGTTGGGGTTGGCCATAGAGTTGTATTGGGATTTAGGGCCTAGAGCGGCCATTGGGTTGGGGTTGGCCATAGAGTTGAGGGGGGACTTTGGGCCTAGAGTGGCCACTGGGTCGTGGTTGGCCATAGAGTTGCATTGGGACTTCGGGCCTAGAGAGGCCATGGGGCTACAGCTGACCATAGAGTCTTGGTGGGCATTGGGGCCTAGAGTGGCCACTGGGTTGTGGTTGGTCATAGAGTTGCATTGGGACTTCAGGCCTAGAGTGGCCATTGGGTCATGGTTGGTCATAGAGTTGAGGGGGGACTTTGGGTCTAGAGAGGCCATTGGGTTGGGGTTGGTCATAGAGTTGCATTGGGACTTTGGGCCTAGAGCAGCCATAGAGCTGTGCTTGACCATAGAGTCTTGGTGGGTATTGGGGCCTAGAGTGGCCATTGGGTTGGTGTTGGCCATAGAGTTGCATTGGGACTTTAGGCCTAGAGCGGCCATAGAGCTGCTGTTGACCATAGAGTCTTGGTGGGCATTGGGGCCTAGAGCGGCCATAGAGCTGTGCCTGACCATAGAGTCTTGGTGGGCATTGGGGCCTAGAGCGGCCATAGAGCTGTGCTTGACCATAGAGTCTTGATGGCTCTTCAGACCTCCAGTATCCATGGGGCTGCCATTGACCATAGAGTTCTGGAGGACCTTGAGGCCTAGAGCGTCCATTGGGTTGTGGTTGACCATAGAGTTCTGGTGGGCATTGAGGCCTAGAGTGGCCGTGGGGCTGCTGTTGACCATAGAGTTCTGGAGGACCTTGAGGCCTAAAGCATCCATTGGGTCACGATTGACCATAGAGTCACAGTGGGCCTTTGGGACTAGAGGGGCCACGAGGCTGAGTTTGACCATAGAGTCGTGGTGGTCATTGAGGCCTAGAGTGGCCGTTGGGTCACAGTTGACCATAGAGTCACAGTGGGTCGTGGGGCCTAGAGTGGCCATGGGGCTGAGTTTGACCATAGAGTTCTGGAGGACTTTGAGGCCTAGAGCGTCCATTGGGTCATGATTGACCATAGAGTCACAGCTGACCATAGAGTCACAGTGAGTTTTGGGGCCTAGAGCGGCCGGTTGGTGGTGATTAACCATAGAGTCCCAGTGGGCCTTCGAGTCAAGGTGTTCCATTGGGTCCCTGTTGACCATAGAGT
>NW_015440822.1:0-1232 GCF_001577835.2 Coturnix japonica | reverse complement strand
CCCCATTCACCCCAATACCCCCATAGCCCCCGTGACCCCACTGACCCTGTAAGTTCCCCAGGACCCCATTTACGCCCTGGAGCACAACCTGCCCCTGGACACTCAGTATTACCTGGAGCAGCAGCTGGCCCGGCCCCTATTGAGGATCTTCGAACCCATATTGGGGGAGGGACGGGCCGAGAGCATCCTACTGAGTAAGACCCATAGGGACCCCATAGAGACCCTATAACACCCCATAGGGACCCCATAGGGACCCCATAGGGACCCCACAGAGACCCCATAGGGACCCCATAAACATACACCCCATAGAGACCCCATAGGGACCCCATAGGGACCCCATAACACCCCATAGAGACCCCATAAACACCAGGCTGAGAGCATCCTACTGAGTAAGACCCCATAGGGACCCCATAGGGACCCCATAGAGACCCCATAAAGAACCCATATAGACCCCATAGGGACCCTATAGAGAACCCATAGGGACCCTATAACACCCCATAACACCCCATAGGGACCCCATAACACCCCATAGGGACCCTATAACACCCCATAACACCCCATAGGGACCCCATAGAGACCCCATAACACCCCATAAGGACCCCATAGGGAAACAACCCCATAGGGACCCCATAACACCCCATAGAGACTCCATAGGGACCCCATAGGGAAACAACCCCATAGAGACCCCATAACACCCCATAGGGACCCCATAGAGACCCCATAGAGACCCCATAGAGACCCCATAAAGAACCCATATAGACCCCATAGGGACCCCATAAACATACACCCCATAGGGACCCCATAAAGAACCCATATAGACCCCATAGGGACCCTATAGAGACCCCATAACACCCCATAACACCCCATAGGGCCCCCATAACACCCCATAGGGACCCATAACCCCTTATTTTGCCCCCCAGGGGGGGAGCACACACTGTAAGACCCCCCCCCATAATCCCTCCTGAGACCCCTCCCCAGCTCCAGGCTTTCCAATGGGGCAATTTGGGGGGGGTCTCTATGGGGGTCCCAGGGGCATTTTAGGGACCCCCCCCCCATTTTCCACTCAGACCCCCCCATAATCCCTCCTGAGACCCCTCCCCAACTCCAGCCTTTCCAATGGGGGAATGGGTTGATTTGGGGGGGGGGTCCCTACGGGGTGGGGGGTCTCTATGGGGTCCCTATGGGGTATGGGGTCTATGGGGTCACTATGGGGTGGGGGGTCTCTATGGGGT
>NW_015440821.1:0-1234 GCF_001577835.2 Coturnix japonica | reverse complement strand
GGGGGGGCCTGATTGGGGGGGCACTTAAGGACCTAAATGGGGACCCCAATATGGGGTTGGAATCATTGGGACCCCAATGGTGACCCCAATATGGGGTTGGGGCCACAGGGTCACACTTAAGAGCCTCAATGGTGACCCTAATATGGGGTTGGGGCCATTGGGACATCAATGGTGACCCCAATATGGGGTTGGGGCTATTGGGACATCAATGGTGACCCTAATATGTGGCTGGGATCATTGGGACCTCAATGGTGACCCTAATATGGGGCTGGGGCCATTGGGACCTCAATGGTGACCCCAATATGGGGCTGGGGCCATTGGGACCTCAATGGTGACCCCAATATGGGGCTGGGGCCATTGGGACCTCAATGGTGACCCCAATATGGGGTTGGAATCATTGGGACCCCAATGGTGACCCCAATATGGGGTTGGGGCCATTGGGACCTCAATGGTGACCCTAATATGGGGTTGGGGCCATTGGGACCTCAATAGTGATCCCAATATGGGGTTGGGGCCATAGGGTCACACTTAAGAACCTCAATGGTGACCCTAATATGGGGTTGGGGCCATTGGGACATCAATGGTGACCCCAATATGGGGCTGGGATCATTGGGACCCCAATGGTGACCCCAATATGGGGTTGGGGCCATTGGGACATCAATGGTGACCCCAATATGGGGCTGGGATCATTGGGACCCCAATGGTAACCCTAATATGGGGTTGGGGCCATTGGATGTCACTTAAGGACCTCAATATGGGGTTGGGGCCATTGGGACATCAATGGTGACCCCAATATGGGGCTGGGATCATTGGGACCTCTATGGTGACCCCAATATGGGGTTGGGGCTATTGGGACATCAATGGTGACCCCAATATGGGGCTGGGGCCATTGGGACCTCAATGGTGACCCCAATATGGGGTTGGGGCCATTGGGTGTCACTTAAGGACCTCAATGGTGACCCCAATATGGGGCTGGGGCCGTTGGGTGTCACTTAAGGACCTCAATGGTGACCCCAATATGGGGCTGGGATCATTGGGACCTCTATGGTGACCCCAATATGGGGTTGTGGCTATTGGGTGTCCCTTGAGGAGCCCATTAGGGACATGGGGTGGCACTTGGTGACCCCAATATGACACAGGGACCCCCTGGAACTCACCATCATGTGCAGATCACGGCAGCACTCGGCCAACCCGAATCCATTCTCCTTCCCTCCCCAGCTCTATATGGGGACAC
>NW_015440820.1:0-1238 GCF_001577835.2 Coturnix japonica | reverse complement strand
GCTCCCTCAGCCTGTCTCCATAGGGGAGGTGCTCCAGCCCCCTGATCATCTTTGTGGCCCTCCTCTGGACACTTTCCAGCAGCTCTCTGTCTTTCTTATAATGAGGGCTCCACACCTGGACACAGTACTCCAGATGGGGCCTCACAAGAGCTGAGTAGAGAGGGACAATCACCTCCCTGTCCCTCCTGGCCATCCCTCTCCCGATGGAGCCCAGGATACCATTTGCTTTCCGAGCTGCTAGAGCACACTGCTGGCTCATGTTAACTTTCTTGTCCATCAGGACCCCCAGGTCCTTTTCTGCTGAGCTGCTCTCAAGGATGACTACTCCCAGCCTGTACGGGTGCCTGGGGTTCTTTCATCCCAAGTGCAAAGCCTTGCACTTTGCCATGTTGAACCTCATTAGGTTCACCCGGGTCCACCTTTCAAGTCTGTCAAGGTCCCTTTGAATGGCATCCCTTCCTTTCTTCGTGTCAGCTGCACCACTCTGCTTGGTGTTATCAGCAAACTTGCTGAGGGTGCTCTCGATTCCATCACCGATGTCACTGATAAAGACATTAAAGAGCACCGGTCCCAGGACAGATCCCTCGGTAACACCGCTCATTACCAGCCTCCACCTGAATATACAGCCATTGACCACCACCATCTGTCTGCGGCCTTTCAACCAATTTCTTATCCATTGAGTGGTCCTCCCATCAAATCCACATCCCTCCAATTTGGAGATGAGGATGTGGCGGGGTACCATGTCAAAGGCCTTAGTCAATTCCAGGTAAATGACATCAGTCACCTTCCCTTCATCAACCAACTCTGTCACTCCATCACTCCATCGTAGAAGGTCACAAGATTGGTTAAGCATGACCTTCCCTTGGTGAAGCTGTGCTGGCTGTCTCGGATCACTTGCTCATTCCTCATGTCATGGAGCATGTCGTCCAGGAGGATCTGTTCCATGATCTTCCCAGGCACAGAAGTGAGACTCGCCTGTAGTTCCCTGAGTTCTCCCTGCTCCCCTTCTTGTATATGGGAGTGACATGATCATTCCTACAGTCATCTGGGACCTCACCTGATAGCCACGACTTCTCAAATATGATAGAGAGCATCTCGGCAACCACCCCAGCCAGCTCATTCAGAACTCTGGGATGCACACCATCTGGCCCCATATACTTGTACTCCTTCAGTCTCATGAGGCAGTCTCGGACTTGCTCTTCCCTTACAGTGGTCCCCACATAGAGGTTTGGGGATGC
>NW_015440819.1:0-1242 GCF_001577835.2 Coturnix japonica | reverse complement strand
CTTTCTTTCTTTCTTTCTTTCTTTCTTTCTTTCTTTCTTTCTTTCTTTCTTTCTTTCTTTCTTTCTTTCTTTCTTTCTTTCTTTCTTTTTTCCTAGAGGTCTATAATTTTTCTATTGGACAAGAAATCTCCTGATTTAAATCAACAAATAGGTGGAGAAAGGTATCTCACAATTATTTGTACTATATATATATACTTAGTGTATTAGTCTTTCAATTGTAGCTGAACTTTACAATTACATATTAATTCAAATTCTTCTCCCTCATGTCAAAGTGCAAGGCATGCACAAGATGCAAGATATCATACATGCAATTTTACCTTAGCCCTTAAAATATATATTTTGCTTTCTTTCACAATTCCATAGCTTAGAGTTCCCATATGATACTTCATCTGCTCTGCCCTAGTGAGGCCCCACCTGCAGTACTAAGTCCAGGCCGGGGGCCCCTAGCATAGGAAAGACATGGAGATTTTGGAGAGTGTCCAGAGGAGGCCATGAAGAGGATCAGAGGGCTGGAGCACTTCTGTGAAGAAAGACTGTGGGAGTTGGGCTTATTTAGCCCAGAAAGGGCTCCAGGGAGACCCTGTTGAAGCCTTCCATTACACGAGGGGAGTTAAGCAGGAAGGAGAGAGAAATTCTACACAGGCAGAAAGTGATAGGACAAGGGGAAATGGTTTTAAACTAAAAGAGGGGAAATTTAGGTTAGATATTAGGAGGAAATTTTTTACTCAGAGAGCAGTGAGGCCCTGGCACAGCTGCCCAGAGAAGCTGTGGTGCCCCATCCCTGGAGGTGCTCAAGGCCAGGTTGGATGGGGTCCTGGGCAGCTGAACTGGTTGAGGGCAGCCCAGCCCATGGCAGCAGGTTGGAACTGGGTGGAATCTGATGTCCCTTCTAATTCAAAACATTCTATGATTCTATGATCCAATTTGCTGTGAAAACTCTGTTACTGTAACCTGGTTTGTTTCTGATTCACCTTTGGCATGCAACAATTGCATCAATGTACCAAATGATGCTCCACTGCATGAACAGTGGCTGAGGTCCATTGGTTTGCTCAGAGCAGAGCAGAGGAACTGAAGGGAGCCCTCATGGAGGTTGCAGCTCCTCACAGGGAGTGAATGGCAGCACTGAGCTCTGCTCTGTGTGACAGCATGGAGCTGTGCCAGGGGAGGGGCAGCTGGGGGTCAAGGAAAGGGTCTGCACCAGAGGGAGGTGGGCATGGAATGGGCTGCACAGGGCAATGGGCA
>NW_015440818.1:0-1242 GCF_001577835.2 Coturnix japonica | reverse complement strand
AAAGAGAAGAGATATACCCAAACCCACCCATAGGGACAGCCCATACCCCCACATCCATAGGGGCAACCCCAATTTAACCCCCCCCAACACCCTAATAGGGAACAACCCCAAACCCGCACCCATGGGGGACAAAACCCCCATAAACCCTCCCACCCCATAGGGGCACCCCATTAACCCCCAGTCTATAGGGACACCCCCAACCCCACCCCATAGGGGCACCCCATAACCCCCCCCACCCTATAGGGACACCCTCAACCCCATAGGGGCACCCCATGAACCCCCACCACCCCATAGGGACAGTCTATAGCCCCCCGACCCCATAGGGGCACCCATAACCCCACTCTCCCCATAGGGGCACCCCATAACCCCCCCACACTCCATAGGGACACCCTATAACCCCTTGACCCCATAGGGGCACCCATAACCCCCCTCTCCCCATAGAGGCATCCCATAAGCCCCCATCCCATAGGGACACCCCATAAACGCCCAGCCTATAGGGACACCCCATAAACTCCCCTGCACCCTATAGGGATACCCCCAACCCCACCCCATAGGGACACCCTATAACCCCCCAACCCCATAGGGACACCCCATAACCCCCCACTCCCCATGGGGCACCCCATAAACCCCCCCCAACCCCATAGGGGCACCCCATAAACTCCCTGCACCCTATAGGGACACCCCCAACCCCACCCCATAGGGACACCCCATAAACCCCAACTCCACCCCATAGAGGCACCCCATAACCCCACCCCATAGGGGCACCCCATAAACCCCATACCCAGTCCATAGGAACACCCCATAAACCACCCCAACCCCATGGGGACCCCCATCCCCAACCCTTCCCACCCTATAGGGTCACTCCACTCCATAGGGTCGCCCTTAGTGGGATTCATCCTCTTATGGGGTCACGGTGGGGGATGGCGGCCCCATATGGCCGTGATCTATGGGGCATTGGGGGCTGGGTTTATGGGACCCTCCCCAATACCCACCCCATAAACCCCCCAGCCCCCCTATAGGGTCCCCAACCCCATAGGGTCACCCTTAGTGGGATTTATCCTCTTATGGGGTCACAGTGGTGGGTGGCGACCCCATATGGCCGTGCTCAATGGGGCAGTGGGGGGTGGGGTTATGGGACTCCCTCTAACCCCATAATCCACCCCATAAAGCCCCCAGCCCCCCCTATAGGGTCCCCAACCCCATAGGGTCACCCTCTCATCCTCTTATGGGGTCACAGTGGGG
>NW_015440817.1:0-1248 GCF_001577835.2 Coturnix japonica | reverse complement strand
CTTTCCTTTCCTTTCCTTTCCTTTCCTTTCCTTTCCTTTCCTTTCCTTTCCTTTCCTTTCCTTTCCTTTCCTTTCCTTTCATTTTTCTTTTTCTTTTTCTTTTTTCCTTTCTTTTTTTTTTTCTTTTTCCCTTTTTTCTTTCCTTTTTCCTTTCCTTTCCTTTTTCCTTCCCCCTCCCCCGTCTCCCCGTCTCCCCCTGCCCAGTTCCGTACCTCTCGGCCCCGTGGCCGCCGACATGTCTCCGGGCTCTACCCCATCGGCCGCCGCCTCAGGCCGCTCCCCCCTCCCCACCCCTCTACCTGCCGCGCGGTCCGCGCACCGCCCCGCCGCCTCCCGATTGGCCGCGGCCCCACCAATCCTCCTCTCCCCCGGCCCGGGGGGACCGCATATGTAAAGCTCCGCTTCATATTCATGAGCCCGGAGCGGGGCTTTAAGTCCTTGATTAGACGCGCGGACGAGCTTTTGGTCCCCGCTGGCCGCGCCTGTCGCCGCCCGTCGAGCCGTCGTGCCAAGAGCGCGGCGCCGGGACACGGAAACTTTGCCTTCCCGCGGGCGCGCGCGCGCGAAGAATGCTCGCCGGGCGCACATGGATTCGGTAGAACTTTGCCTGCCGGAGCCGCTCTCCCTGCACTACGAGGAAGAGTAGGTACCGCTCCCCGCCCCCACCGCCTCCTCGCCGCGCCGTAGCCGTTGCGGGGCGCCGCGCGGCGGTGGCCGCCCGCAGCCCGACAGGTGCGCGCGGGGCCGGCGGGAGGGCGGAGGGAAGGAGTTGCGAGGAGCCGCGGCGACCGGCCCGGTCCGACCCGACCCGCGGCTCGGCAACTTGCCGGGTTAGCAGGGAGCGCACCGCGGGGGTGTCGGGCGGTGGGGCCGAACCGCCTCCTGTCGTAGCACCGGAGCAGAGCGAGGGGGGGGAGCGGCGGAGGGTCCGCGCTCCGCGGGTGCTCCGGGGACAGCTTCGGTAACGTCACAGCACGGTGCCCGCTGCTCTTATTAAGCCGGGCAGCGTTCTTCGGAATGAATGCACAAAAAGACCAAAAAGCTTTTTTTTTTTTTTTTTCCCTCTTTTTTTTTCTTTTCCTCTTTTATTTTCTTTTTTCTTTTTTCCTTTTTTTTTTCTTTTTTTTTTTTCTCCTACAGCTTTTTTTCACCGCCCCCCCAGCCCAAAGGAGCTTTCTTGAATTTACCTTCTTACAGCTAATTTAAATGATTAGTTCGGATAAGCCTCTTAGAGGAGATGCATTGAAA
>NW_015440816.1:0-1250 GCF_001577835.2 Coturnix japonica | reverse complement strand
TACAGGGGGCAGGGGGCGCAGCAGGGACATGCGCTGCTGGAGGTCCTGGGGGGTTAATTAGATAGGGTTAATTAATTAGGGTTAATTAATTAGATAGGGTTAATGAGGGGGGTGTGACCTTAACGAAGCCGAGCTCGTTAACGCCCCCCCCCCCACCTGGAATCCCTTTGTGCTCAGCCCCCTTTGTGTCTGGGCAGCGCTGAGCTGGGCCTCGATCCCGTCCAATAGCGCGGCGCTGCTCCGCACGTACTGCAGGTCCCGCTCGGTGCGTAGATCCAACACCTCCACGGACTGAGACACGTTCTGAACCTGACCGGGGATTAATGGGGATGGGCTGTGAGCTTACAGGACCTTTACAATGCAGCCCTATGGTTCTGTGTTTGTCCAGGACACTTGAAATCCCACATTTCTATGAGCTTTAGCCCAGTCCATCCCATCCCATCCCATCCATTCCATCCCATCCCATCCCATAATATCCCATTCCATCCCATAATATCCCATGACATCCCATAATATCCCATCCCATCCCATAATATCCCATCCCATCCCATAATATCCCATGACATCCCATAACATTCCATCCCATAATATCCCATCCATCCCATCCCATAATATCCCATCCCATCCATCCCATCCCATAATATCCCATTCCATCCCATTCCATCCCATCCCATTCCATCCCATAATATCCCATTCCATCCATCCCATTCCATCCCATAATATCCCATCCCATAATATCCCATCCCATCCCAATCCATCCCATCCCATTATATCCCATTATATCCCATCCCATCCCATTCCCATCCCATACCAGTTCATCCCAATCCATCCCATCCCATCCCATCCCATAACATCCCATAATATCCCATTCCATCCCATAATATCCCATTCCATCCCATAATATCCCATCCATCCCATAATATCCCATAATATCCCATCCCATCCCATTCCATCCCATAATATCCCATCCCATCCATCCCATAATATCCCATCCCATCCCATCCATCCCACCCCATCCCATAATATCCCATCCATCCCATCCCATCCCATAATATCCCATCCATCCCATAATATCCCATCCCATCCCATCCATCCCATCCCATCCCATAATATCCCATCCCATCCCATAATACCCCATAATATTCCATCCCATCCCATCCATCCCATGCCATTCCCATCACATCCATCCCATCCATTTCATTATATCCCATCCAGCCTGTCCCATCCCATCCATCCCATTCCATCCCATA
>NW_015440815.1:0-1254 GCF_001577835.2 Coturnix japonica | reverse complement strand
TTCCATCCCAGTATAACCCAGTATATCCCATTATATCCCAGTATATCCCTCCCAGTCTATCCCAGTATTATCCCAGTCCCCTCCTATTGTCTCCCAGTATATCCCAGTCCATCCCAGTCCCTCCCAGTCCATCCCAGTATGTCCCAGTATATCCCAATATATCCCAGTCCATCCCATTCCATCCCAGTATATCCCAGTATCTCCCAGTATATCCCAGTCCCCCCCAGTCCATCCCAGTATATCCCAGTCCGTCCCATTCCCCTCCCACTCCCCCCCCAGTATATCCCAGTATAACCCAGTCCATCCCAGTATATCCCAGTCCATCCCAGTCCATCCCACTATATCCCAGTCCATCCCATTCCCTCCCAGTATCTCCCAATATATCCCAGTCCGTCCCATTCCCTCCCACTCCCCCCCAGTATATCCCAGTATATCCCAGTCCATCCCAGTATATCCCAGTCCATCCCAGTCCCTCCCATTATATCCCAGTTTATCCCAGTCCATCCCATTATATCCCAGTCTATCCCAGTCCCTCCCATTATATCCCAGTATATCCCATTACATCCCATTATATCCCAGTCCCTCCCAGTCCATCCCAGTATATCCCATTATATCCCAGCCCATCCCAGTATATCCCAGTATATCCCAGTCCATCCCAGTCCCTCCCATTCCCTCCCATTATATCCCAGTTTATCCCAGTCCATCCCATTATATCCCAGTCTATCCCAGTATATCCCAGTCCCTCCCATTCCCTCCCAGTATATCCCATTCCCTACCAGTCCCTCCCAGTATCTCCCATTATATCCCAGTCCATCCCAGTCCCTCCCATTATATCCCAGTATATCCCAGTCCATCCCATTATATCCCAGTCTATCCCAGTATATCCCAGTCCATCCCAGTCCCTCCCAGTCCCTCCCATTATATCCCAGTATATCCCAGTCCATCCCAGTCCCCCCCACTCCCTCCCAGTATATCCCAGTATATCCCATTATATCCCAGTATAACCCATTATATCCCATTATATCCCAGTATATCCCAGTTTATCCCAGTCCATCCCATTATATCCCAGTATATCCCAGTGCCCAACCTGCAGTGGGTAGGTCCTATCAGGGTCGTACGCGCTCAGATCCCCACAGGCCACAAATGGGACGATGAGTCGCGACGGTCCCGACAGCTCCGACAGGGACAGAACTGATGGGGGGGGGCTGTTATAACACCCCCCAGCCCCAAAACCCCTTGATTTAACCCCAAAAT
>NW_015440814.1:0-1257 GCF_001577835.2 Coturnix japonica | reverse complement strand
ATAGGGACCCCATTGAGTGTGCAAGGGGGGGCATATAGAGACCCCATTGAGTGTGCAAGGGGGGACATAGGGACCCCATTGCTTGTGCAAAGGGGGAACATAAGGACCCCATTGAGTGTGTAAGGGGGGAATATAGGGACCCCATTGAGTGTGCAAGGGGGGAACATAGGGACCCCATTGAGTGTGCAAGGGGGGAACATAGGGACCCCATTGAGTGTGTAAGGGGGGAACATAGAGACCCCATTGAGTGTGTAAAGGGGGAACATAGGGACCCCATTGAGTGTGCAAGGGGGGACATAGGGACCCCATTGAGTGTGTAAGGGGGGAATATAGGGACCCCATTGAGTGTGTAAGGGGGAAACATAGAGACCCCATTGAGTGTGCAAGGGGGGAGCATAGGGACCCCAATGAGTGTGCAAGGGGGGAACATAGGGACCCCATTGAGTGTGCAAGGGGGGAACATAGGGACCCTGTTGAGTGTGTAAGGGGGGACATAGGGACCCCAATGAGTGTGTAAGGGGGGAATATAGGGACCCCATTGCTTGTGCAAAGGGGGAACATAGGGACCCTATTGAGTGCGTAAGTGGGGAGAAAGGGACCCCATTGAGTGTGTAAGGGGGGAACATAGGGACCCCATTGAGTGTGCAAGGGGGACACATAGGGACCCCATTGAGTGTGCAAGGGGGGAACATAGGGACCCCACTGAGTGTGCAAGGGGGGAACATAGGGGCCCCATTGAGTGTGTAAGGGGGGAACATAGGGACCCCATTGAGTGTGTAAGGGGGAACATAAGGACCCCATTGAGTGTGTAAGGGGGAAATATAGGGACCCTATTGAGTGTGTAAGGGGGGAACATAGGGACCCTATTGAGTGTGTAAGGGGGGAACATAGAGACCCCACTGAGTGTGCAAGGGGGGACATAGGGACCCCATTGCTTGTGCAAGGGGGGAACATAGGGACCCCATTGAGTGTGTAAGGGGGGAATATAGGGACCCCATTGAGTGTGTAAGGGGGGAATATAGGGACCCCATTGAGTGTGTAAGGGGGGAATATAGAGACCCCATTGCTTGTGCAAGGGGTGTGCACATAGAGCCCCCATTAAAGCCCCCATTGCACGTGCAAGGGGCGTGCAAGGAGCTCACAAGGCTCAGTGGTGCAATGAGTGTGCAATGGGTGTGCAATGAGCATGCAGTTGGTGTGTATTGGTTGTGCAATGGGTGTGCAATGGGCGTGCAATGGGCGTGCAATGGGCGTGCA
>NW_015440813.1:0-1259 GCF_001577835.2 Coturnix japonica | reverse complement strand
CCATGCACGAGGACACAGCAATGCATGGGGACGCCATGCACGAGGACACAGCAATGCATGGGGACGCCATGCACAAGGACACAGCAATGCATGGGGACGCCATGCACGAGGACACGATGCACAAAGACACCGTGAGATGCACAGGGGTGCACTGCTGCATGGGGACACGCTGCATGGGGCTGAGCTGCATGGGGATTCACTGCATGGGGTTGCATTGCATGGGATCACAATGCACAGGGCTGCATTGAATGGAGTTGCATTGTATGGGATCACAATGCACAGGGCTGCATTTGCATGGGGTTGCATTGCACGGGGTCACAATGCAGACAGATGCATTGCATGGGGCTGCATTGCACAGGGATGCATTGCATGGGATCGTAATGCATGGGGCTGCATTTGCATGGGGCTGCATTGCATGGGTCTGTGTTGCTCGGGGCTGCATTGCACAGGGATGCACTGCATGGGATAACAATGCACAGGGCTGCATTGCATGCCGCTGCATTGCACAGGGCTGCATTGCACAGGACCATAATGCACAGGGCTGCACTGCACGGGGCTGTGTTGCATGGGGCTGCAATGCACAGGGCTGCACTGCATGGGATCACAATGCACAGGGCTGCATTTGCATGGGGTTTCATTTGCATGGGGTTGCATTGCATGGGGTCGCATTTGCATGGGGTTGCATTTGCATGGGGTTGCATTGCACGGGGCTGCATGGCATGGGGCTGCATTGCTCAGAGCTGCATTGCATGGGGCTGCATTGCATGGGGCTGCATTGCTCAGAGCTGCATTGCATGGGGCTGCATTGCATGGGGCTGCATTGCACGGGGCTGCATTGCAGAGGGATGCAGCGCACAGAGACGCATTGAAAGGAGCCGTAATGCTGCATGGGGATGCATTCCTTGCATGGAGCTGCACAGCATGGAGCTGCATTGCACAGCACTGCATGGCACTGCAATGCATGGCAATGCACTGTATGGAACCACATATCAGAGCCCCACATGGCACCCCACATATCACAGCCCCACATATCACAGCCCCACATGGCACCCCATATATCACAGCCCCACATATCACAGCCCCACATGGCACCCCATGGCCCTGCCCCACATATCACAGCCCCACATGGCACCCCATATATCACAGCCCCACATATCACAGCCCCACATGGCACCCCATGGCACAGCCCCACATATCACAGCCCCACATGGCACCCCATGGCCCTGCCCCACATATCACAGCCCCACATGGCACCCCAT
>NW_015440812.1:0-1263 GCF_001577835.2 Coturnix japonica | reverse complement strand
AGGGACCCCATTGCATCCCCATCAATGGCACCACTGTCCCATAAGGAACACTGTAACAACCCCACCACCCCATAAGGGACCCCATTGCATCCCCACCACCCTATAAGGGACCCCAGAACAACCCCATCGCCCCATAAGGGACCCCATAGCAACCCCACTGCCCCATATGATCTCATTGCATCCCCACCACCCCATAAGGGACCCCATAGCAACCCCACCACTCCATGTCACCCCATTGCATCCCCAATACCCCATCAATGGCACCACTGTCCCATAAGGGACCCCATAACAACCCCATATGATCCCATTGCATCCCCACCACCCCATAAGGGACCCCAGAACGACCCCATCGCCCCATGTGATCCCATAACAACCCCACCACCCCATAAGGGAACCCAGAGCAACCCCACCACCCCATGTGATCCCACTGCATCCCCACCACCCCATAATGGACCCCAGAACAACCCCGCCACCCCATAAGGGACCCCAGAACAACCCCACCACCCCATATGATCCCATTGCATCCCCACCACCCCATAAGGAACCCCAGAACAACCCCACCACCCCATAAGGGACCCCATAACAACCCCAATGACCCATCAATGGCCCCAGAACAACCCCACAACCCCATATGATCCCATTGCATCCCCACCACCCCATGTGATCCCATAACAACCCCACCACCCCATAAGGGACTCCAGAACAACCCCACCATCCCATATGATCCCATAACAACCCCACCACCCCATAAGGGACCCCATAACAACTCCACCACCCCATAAGGGACCCCATAGCATCCCCACCACCCCATAAGGGACCCCATAACAACCCCACCGCCCCATATGATCCCATTGCATCCCCACCGCCCCATAAGGGAACCCAAAACAACCCCACCACCCCATATGATCCCATAACAACCCCACCGCCCCATAAGGGACCCCATAGCAACCCCAATACCCCATCAATGGCACCACTGCCCCATAAGGGACCCCATAACAACCCCACAACCCCATATGATCCCATTGCATCCCCACCACCCCATGTGATCCCATAACAACCCCACCACCCCATAAGGGACCCCATAGCAACCCCACCACTCCATGTCACCCCATTGCATCCCCAATACCCCATCAATGGCACCACTGCCCCATAAGGGAACCCAGAACAACCCCACAACCCCATGTGATCCCATTGCATCCCCACCACCCCATAAGGGACCCCATTGCATCCCCATCAATGGCACCACTGTCCCATAAGGAACAC
>NW_015440811.1:0-1265 GCF_001577835.2 Coturnix japonica | reverse complement strand
GGGTTTTTATGGGGTCCTTATGGGGTCGTGGTCCCTATGGGGTGGTTATTGGGGTGGTTAATTAATGGGGTGGTTAATTAATGGGGTGAATAATTAATTAATGGGGTTGTTAATTAATTAATGGGGTGGTTAATTAATTAGTGGGGTGATTAATTAATTAATGGGGTGGTTAATTAATTAATGGGGTGGTTAATTAATGGGGTGATTAATTATTGGGGTGGTTAATTAATTAATGGGGTGATCAATTAATTAATGGGGTTGTTAATTAATTAATGGGGTGCTTAATGCGGTGCTTAATTAATCAATGGGGTGATTAATTAATTAATGGGGTGGTTAGTTAATGGGGTGGTTAATTAATGGGGTGATTAATTAATTAATGGGGTGGTTAATTAATGGGGTGGTTAATTAATAGGGTGGTTAGTTAATTAATGGGGTGATTAATTAATTAATGGGGTGGTTAATTAATTAATGGGGTGATCAATTAATTAATGGGGTTGTTAATTAATTAATGGGGTGGTTAATTAATGAATGGGCTGGTTAATGGGGTGGTTAATGAATGGGGTGGTTAATTAATGGGGTGGTTAATTAATGGGGTGATTAATTAATTAATGGGGTGGTTAATTAATTAATGGGGTGGTTAATTAATGGGGTGGTTAATTAATGAATGGGGTGGTTAATTAATGGGGTGGTTAATGGGGTGGTTAATTAATTAATGGGGTGATCAATTAATTAACGGGGAGGTTAATTAATGGGGTGGTTAATGGGGTGGTTAATTAATGGGGTGGTTAATTAATTAATGGGGTGATTAATTAATTAATGGGGTGGTTAATTAATTAATGGGGTGGTTAATTAATGGGGTGATTAATTAATTAATGGGGCGATTAATTAATTAATGGGGTGGTTAATTAATTAATGGGGTGGTTAATTAATTAATGGGGTGGTTAATTAATGGGGTGGTTAATTAATGGGTTGGTTAATTAATGGGGTGGTTAATTAATTAATGGGGTGGTTAATTAATTAATGGGGCGATTAATTAATTAATGGGGTGGTTAATTAATTAATGGGGTGGTTAATTAATGGGGTGGTTAATGGGGTGGTTAATTAATGGGGTGGTTAATTAATGGGGTGGTTAATGGGGTGGTTAATCAATTAATGTGGTGGTTAATTAATGGGGTTAATTAACGGTGTTTCCCAGCCGTCTGTGTGAGCACCAATACGGGAACGCCCCCCGTGTGCGGATCAATGGGCACGTGGCCGCCAGGTTC
>NW_015440810.1:0-1266 GCF_001577835.2 Coturnix japonica | reverse complement strand
TCTTCCTCCACCAAAGCCATGCCTTCCCTGATGATTTTCACCCAAATCACAAATTCTTCAAAAGCAGTGTACTGAATACCATGGTAACCTATTGCTTTTAATCATTCTTCTCTGTGCCCTAGCATCTGGGAAACACACAGAGACAAGCCAAACATAATTTAAATGCTGCCATGTGCTCCAGATGTTGCAGCACTCTGCTAGGTATTTATTTTTAATGTGTAACTTGAAATTTTACCCGATTAACTCATTTTGTGCTCCAGGAATAAAAATCACTGAAAACATAGGTTTCCTGCTGCAAATGCTTTAATACCCAATTGTGACTATGATTCTTCAGTCCTGGTGATGGGAGAAAATTTTTTACTTCCCTTCCAGTACCAAGTATTAATTATGGACATATTGCTACTACATTGAACTAAAGCCACAGCACATATAACTTCATCCAAATCCAACAAAAGTGCAGGGAAAGTTTTATGTGTATTTTGCTGATTTCTGTGGGGTCAGATCTAGCCTTAAGTTAGCTGCACATCATGTTAGGACTGTGTGGTATACTTGCACACACATTCCCCTGCTGTCCGTAGATGCAAACAGTACTGGGATTTGTACTTTTTTCTTATAACAGTTTTACAGCCACTGAGAAGAATTCCACAGCTGGTTCTTTTTTTTTTTTTTTTTTTTTTTTTTTTTTTCCTAGAATGTGGTTGTAAATAGTTGCCAGTGGGGAGAGGCATATTCAGCTGTAACATCACTGTGAGCTTTTGTGTATTCAAATCCAAAGTTACTGGCACATTGCAGGAGTCTGCTGAGTCCTTTTTGAGGTGGGGACTAAATGGCAGACCATCCTATGCATCCTATGCAACCTGGAAATGAACCCAGCTGTAGATGAACTGGGACCTGAGCTCAGATCATCAGAAAAGCACTCTAACTACCACAGTTTTCTCCATTCTTCATATCTTTTTGTCAGTACCCAACTTAATTTTGCTTGCATTTTCTTCTTTATCAGGGTCTTAGCTGATAATTACAGAATCACAGAATCATAGAATTGTATGGGTTGGAAGGGACCTCTAGAGATCATCGAGTCCAACCCCTAATAGTTGATATTGTGACATGTTAATGTATGCATTTTGATTTCTTCTTAAGCAAGATGGACTTTATTCTGCTTTAAGTACCCTTCTAATTTAACTACATTGTGATTCCTACAGCTTTTCACTGCACTGAAATCTTTGCTTCTTGCCCCAGAACATAAGGTAAAAGGCTTTGATAAATTCA
>NW_015440809.1:0-1272 GCF_001577835.2 Coturnix japonica | reverse complement strand
TCGGATATGGGGCAGGTGGGTCGGATATGGGGCAGATGGGTCGGATATGGGGCAGGTGGGGCAGATATGGGGCAGGTGGGTCGGATATGGGGCAGATGGGGCAGATATGGGGCAGATGGGTCAGATATGGGGCAGATGGGTCGGATATGGGGCAGGTGGGGCAGACATGGGGCACGCAGCTCAGCTATGGGGCAGCTGACCCAGCTATGGGGCACACAACTCATCTATGGGGCACACAGCTCATCTATGGGGCAGCTGGGTCAGATATGGGGCACACAGCTCATCTATGGGGCACACAGCTCATCTATGGCGCACACAACTCATCTATGGGGCAGCTGACCCAGCTATGGGGCAAACAAAGGCATCTATGGGGCACACAACTCAGCTATGGGGCAGCTGAGTCAGCTATGGGGCACACAACCCACCTATGGAGCAGATGGGACGGATATGGGGCACACAGCTCATCTATGGGGCAGCTGGGTCAGATATGGGGCACATGGGTCAGATATGGGGCACACAGCTCTTCTATGGGGCAGCTGGGTCAGCTATGGGGCACACAGCTCAGCTATGGGGCACGCAGCTCAGCTATGGGGCACACAGCTCATCTATGGGGCAGCTGAGTCAGCTATGGGGCACACAGCTCTTCTATGGGGCAGCTGGGGCAAATATGGGGCATACAGCTCATCTATGGGGCAGCTGGGTCAGATATGGGGCAGCTGGGTCAGATATGGGGCACACAGCTCAGCTATGGGACAGCTGGGTCAGATATGGGGCACACAGCTCTTCTATAGGGCACACAGCTCACCTATGGGGCACGCAACCATCTATGGGGCAGCTAGGTCGGATATGGGGCATGCAGCTCATCTATGGGGCACACAACTCATCTATGGGGCAGCTGGGTGAAATATGGGGCACACAGCTCGTCTATGGGGCAGCTGAGTCAGATATGAAGCACACAGCTCATCTATGGGGCACACAGCTCATCTATGGGGCACACAGCTCATCTATGGGTCAGCCAAAGGCATCTATGGGGCACACAACTCATCTGTGGGGAACCCCATGGGGACCCCAGATCCTGATCCGCAGGGGCCCCAAAGGGACACCAGATCCTGACCCACAGGGACCCCAAACCCCACCCCATATTGACCTCAGACCCTGACCCATAGGGACCCCAAACCTGGACCCACAGCGACCCCAATGGGACCCCAGATCCTGACCCATAGGGACCCCAACCCCCACCCCATACAGCCCCCAGACCCATAGGGACCCCAA
>NW_015440808.1:0-1280 GCF_001577835.2 Coturnix japonica | reverse complement strand
CATTGAGGGTTGGGCTGGTGCTGTGTTTTGGTTATGGGGTGGGATAAGGGTTTCACCCCATAACTTTTAGGGTATATCCCCCCCCCCCTTATTCATTACTGGGGGGGCCCTTATCCCCTTGCGGTTCAGACCCCATTCCATTGAGGGCTGGGCTGCTGTGTTGAAGGGGTTGATGGGGGTCAGGTTATGGGGTGGGATATGGGTTCACCCCATAACTTATAGGGTCTCCCCCTATAGTGTGAGCTGTACCACTGGGTGGATCTCCTGGATCCCCTTGAGGTTCAGACCCCATTCATTGAGGGCTGGGTTGATGGGGGTCAGGTTATGGGGTGGGATATGGGTTCACCCCATAACTTTTCGGGTCTCCCCCCCTTATTCAGTGTGAGCTGTACCACTGGGTGGATCTCCTGGATCCCCTTGGGGTTCAGACCCCATTCCATTGAGGGCTGGGTTGCTGTGTTTGGGTTATGGGGTGGGATATGGGTTTCACCCCATAACTTATAGGGTACCCCCCCTTATTCATTACTGGGGGGGCCCTTATCCATTTGGGGTTCAGACCCCATTCCATTGAGGGCTGGGCTGCTGTGTTGAAGGGGTTGATGGGGGTCAGGTTATGGGGTCAGATATGGGTTTCACCCCATAACTTATAGGGTCTCTCCCCCTATAGTGTGAGCTGTACCACTGGGTGGATCTCCTGGATCCCCTTTGGGGTTCAGACCCCATTCCATTGAGGGCTGGGTTGCTGTGGTTGGGTTATGGGGTGGGATATGGGTTCACCCCATAACCTATAGTGTCTCCCCTATAGTGTGAGCTGTACCACTGGGTGGATCTCCTGGATCCCCTTGGGGTTCAGACCCCATTCATTGAGGGCTGGGTTGCTGTGGTTGTGTTATGGGGTGGGATATGGTTTCACCCCATAACATATAGGTTCTCTCCCCCTATAGTGTGAGCTGTAGCACTGGGTGGATCTCCTGGATCCCCTTGGGGTTCAGACCCCATTCATTGAGGGCTGGGTTGCTGTGGTTGGGTTATGGGGTCAGATATGGGTTCACCCCATAACCCATAGTGTCTCCCCCTATAGTGTGAGCTGTACCACTGGGTGGATCTCCTGGATCCCCTTGGGGTTCAGACCCCATTCCATTGAGGGCTGGGTTGATGGGGGTCAGGTTATGGGGTGGGATATGGGTTCACCCCATAACCTATAGTGTCTCCCCCTATAGTGTGAGCTGTACCACTGGGTGGATCTCCTGGATCCCCTTGGGGTTCAGACCCCATTCCAT
>NW_015440807.1:0-1285 GCF_001577835.2 Coturnix japonica | reverse complement strand
TTCTTTTCTTTTCTTTTCTTTTCTTTTCTTTTCTTTTCTTTTCTTTTCTTTTCTTTTCTTTTCTTTTCTTTTCTTTTCTTTTCTTTTCTTTTCATAGGATCATAGAATCAGAATGTTGGAAAGGACCTACAAGATCAAGTAGTCCAACTGTCCTTCTATCAACATTGCTACTACAAGCCACTAAACCATATCTCATAGCTCTTCATCCAGATTCCTCTTGAACAGTGCCAGGGGTGACGACTCCACCACCTCCCTGGGCAGTCATTCCAGTGTCTGCTTTCTGAATGAAAAAGTTTTTCCTTATGTCTAATCTAAATTTCCTTTGGTACAGCTTGTGAACATTTCCTCAGGTCCTTTTTGTTGCCTGGGAGAAGAGGCCAAACCCCTCTTCATCACAACCTCTCTTCAGGAAGTTGTAGAGTACAATTAGGTCTCCCCTGAGCGTCCTTCAGAATAAACAATCCCAGCTCCCTCAGCTACACCTCATAAGACTTGTGCTTCAGACCTTTCACCAGTTTCATTGCCCTTCTCTGAACACATTCCAGGGCCTCAATGTCTTTCTTGTAGTGAGGGGCCCAAAACTGAACACAATACTCAAGGTATGGCCTCATCAGTGCTGAGTACAGGGGGATGATTACCTCTCTGCTCCTGCTGGCCACACTATTTCCAACGCAGGCTAGGATGCCATTGGCCCTCTTGG
Source organism: Coturnix japonica (assembly GCF_001577835.2). Lineage (NCBI taxonomy): Eukaryota > Metazoa > Chordata > Aves > Galliformes > Phasianidae > Coturnix > Coturnix japonica. The sequence continues at coordinate 585 of NW_015440807.1, read as the reverse complement.
CCACATGGGTACACTATTGGCTCATGTTCAGACAAGCATTGACCAACACCCCCAGATCTCTTTCCTCTTCACAGTCATCCAGCCACTCTTCCGCAAACCTATTGCGCTGCATGGGGTGGTTATTGCAGGACCTGACACTTGGCCTTGTTGCTCCTCATCCCATTCACCTCAGCCCAGTGATCCAGCTTATCTAGATTTCTCTGAAGGGCCTCCCCATACTTAAGAAGATCAACACCACCTCCCAACTTGGTGTCATCTGCAAACTTACTGAGGATACACTCAATCCCCTTATCTAGGTCATCAATAAAGACAGTAAACAAGATGGGCCCTAGTACTGACCCCTGGGGCACACCACTTGTAATGAGTCGCCAGCTAGACTTAACCACTACTCGTGGGCATGGCCCTCCAGCCAGCTCCTTACCCAAAGAACAGTATACCTGTCCAGGCCATGGACAGCCAGTTTCCCCAGGAGAATACTGTGAGAGACAGTGCTCTCTATAACTTCCTGAAGGGAGGTTGTAGTGAGCTGGGGTTGGTTTCTTCTCTTGTGTAATCAGTGATAGAACTAGAGGGAATGGTTTTAAG
>NW_015440806.1:0-1285 GCF_001577835.2 Coturnix japonica | reverse complement strand
TAAAGGTGAAAGGGAGATCATAGCCAGCAGTTGTTTCAGCCTGAAAATGCAGGAAGCCTTTTGGCCACAGAGAGCATCCTGCATCCTTTTCCTAGCTCTTCTGGTCATGAGATTGGACTCCTCAATTTCCCAGGGAGCTGTGATGGGTCTTGCAGTATCTGTGGCTTTGCCAGAATTACTTTCTCCAGGCTGCTGATAGGTCATGCCATTTCTGCAAAGCCAAGAACACGCCTCTGTGCAGTTTCCTCACAGCTGTCTCTGCCAGCTTTCACCTCTAAGGAGGAAGCAAGCAGTAGCCTGGCTGGGCTTAGAGGATGGGATGTGAGAAGGGCACGGCCTGAACCAGGACTTGAGTAAGAAGCTGAGCTAACTGCTGGCTCTTGTTCTGTAGTCCCCCAGGTCCTGCAGAGCTGCTCTGAATTCATAGAGCAGCATGGCGTAGTGCAGGGGATATACCGCCTGTCCGGCGTGGCGTCCAGGATCCAGCGACTACGGTAAGAGTGCTGCGACTGACACAGCTGTCAGTAGGGGCACATGTCATGCTGAGGGCGTTCAGAGGAACCTATCTCTTTTCTTAGCTGTATTTTGTGTGGCTTTGGACTTGTTTTCATCTTTCTCAAAGCCCTCTGCCCAATTCTGTGTCCTTCTCTTCAGCCATGAATTCGATACTGAGCACGTTCCCGAGCTCAGCGTCCGAGAACTTCACAGCGTGAGCTCCCTGTGCAAGTTGTACTTCAGGGAGCTCCCAAACCCTCTCCTGACTGAGCAGCTGTATGACAAGTTCTCGGTAAGCACAGGGCAATGTCTTGGAAATGACACGTACCTGTTCCCTGGGTGTCCTGGCTAGTGGTTGCAGCAGTGCCCCAGCTCTGAGGTCTTCTTTCTGTTAGCCCCATGAGGCATGTCTTTGGCACATCCTGCCTCTCATTGATGGCACTTGTGGTGGTGCCAGGATGTGCTTATTTAAGTTATTCACAATGATTGCAAGAATTCCTTTTCCTTTTCTGTTCCCCAACTATTGGTAGAATGGGGTTAATAGCAAATTGGACTTTGAGACGAATGCCCACTGCAAGGAGCTACACTGAGCAATCAGGCAGTAAAGCCCCACAGATCTTGCACTGCTTGTCCTTGATGGCACAGGCTGTGTGCTGCTGTGTTCCCCTGATGCCTCTTGGAAGGCATCGAGTCTGCCTCGGTGCTGACCACCAGCGCGCTGTCCCCATGGTTCCCAAACCTGTGGCAGCTCTCCAGCCTGACTGGTGTCTGAATCCCTTCCTGCTTTTTT
>NW_015440805.1:0-1285 GCF_001577835.2 Coturnix japonica | reverse complement strand
GAAAGGAAAGGAAAGGAAAGGAAAGGAAAGGAAAGGAAAGGAAAGGAAAGGAAAGGAAAGGAAAGGAAAGGAAAGGAAAGGAAAGGAAGAAAAAGTTTAATTAGATAAAACTATTTTGATGATGGCATTATTCTTTCTCTAGTATAGACACACAAATGTTGTGACTTGACAGTGAGAATTCTTGCATTTACAGAAACCAACAAATACTGCTGCTGTAAATCCTTGATGAACTTAAGAATTCTGTAGACATTTGAACAGTAAATAAAGTTAAAGTATTTCTTTGTTTCAACTAAAGCCATGAATATTGTGATTTCAATTGTCAGAGTTCTCTATACTTAATATGAATGATAGCCACCAATTATTCAAAATATTACTTAATAGAAATGAGATTAGGAAAGCCCAGAGATAGTGTGGACAAAGTATTAACAATAGAAGAATTTGAATTATGACAACAGCCTATTAGAATTCTGAAATGTGAAGGAATTCTGGGAAAAAATGAGGGAGCAGAGATTTTTGTTCTTATTTACAAAAAGACAGTATGTGTTTTTGTTTCATACTTTTCTCTCTTAAAGATTATCTGTGGAATTTAACTGGAAAATCTGATCTCTGCTGAAGCTTCAGAGAACTGAATATATTTCTATTGCTCTGTTCTAGTCAAGTAAGTTGAATATCTGATGTTCTGTTAGACAATATTATATTATTATGACACTTTGATGTTTTAAATGCTTTCAATCCTCCCAGATAATGAGGTATTACTTTAAAATCCTCACTGTAGTTTAGCATATAAAATATTTCTAGTAAAAAAAAATTTGAAAAGTAGTAGCAAAAATTTTAGTATTTACTTTCCTGTTTGTTTTCCTTGTATTAGCATTATTTGCATTTTAATATTTCTTATTTAGAAGAATAATTTAAATATTATGGATTTACTTTATTTTTTTTTTTCATTAGTTTTTAGTTTTCAGTTTTTAGTTTTGATGACTTAAGCTTTCTTTTCCCCAAGGTGAAAATAGAAATGTCAGGATTCCTTTTAGAATGGGAATTTTTTATGTCACATGAACTGGTTGGAAATCTAAATTACTAACCATGGACAAGTTAGAACAGTTCAGTAGAGCACAAAATCATTTCATTTACTGTAAATATATAGAATTGAAGATTATGAGAGGGTCTACAGTACTGATGATTTAGCTCTTATACCCATGTTCAATGATGGTGGTCAGACAGTTTATGCTGATAAATATATTGGAGTAAAAATGAAGTGTTTGGTAGAAGATAGTTAGGAAACATT
>NW_015440804.1:0-1289 GCF_001577835.2 Coturnix japonica | reverse complement strand
TATGGGGCTCTATGGGGGGATATGGGGGTCTATGGGGTGATATGGGGAGTCTATAGGGGTCTATGGGTGTCTATGGGGGTATATGGGGTACTATGGGGAGTCTATGGGGTGATATGGGGCTCTATGGGGTACTACGGAGATTTATAGGGGTCTATAGGGGTCTATGGGGTGATATGGGGGTCTATGGGGTGATATGGGGGTCCATGGGGGTCTATGGGGGTCTATGGGGTGGTATGAGGGTCTATGGGGCTCTATGGGGTACTATGAGTGTCTATGGGGGGTTATGGGGGTCTATAGGATACTTATGGGGGTCTATGGGGTGCTATGGGGGGGGTCTATGGGGTGCTATGGGGCTCTATGTGTTGATATAGGGGTCTATGGGGTACTATGGAGATTTATAGGGGTCTATAGGGATCTATGGGGTGATGTGGGGGTTAATGGGGTACTACGGGAGTCTATAGGGTGCTATGGGGATCTATGGGGTGTCTATGGGGGGATATGGAGGTCTATGGGCATCTATGAGGTGCTATGGGGCTCTATGGGGTCTATGGGGTGCTATGGGGCTTTATGGGAAGCTATGGGGCTCTATGGGGTGCTATGGGGTTCTGTGGGTCTCTATGGGGTGTAATGGGGCGCTATGGGGCTCTATGGGGTGCTATGGAGCTCTATGGGCTCTATGGGGCTCTATAGGGCTCTATGGGGTGTCTATGGGGCGCTATGGGGTGCAATGGGGTTCTATGGGGCTCTATGGGGTGCTATGGGGCTCTATGGGGTGCAATGGGGCTCTATGGGGCACTATGGGGATCTATGGGGTTCTATGGGATGCTATGGGGCTCTATGGGGCTCTATGGGGTGCAGTGGGGCTCTATAGGGTGCAGTGGGGCTCTATAGGGTTCTATGGGGAGATATGGGGTGATATGGGGCTCTATGGGGTGTCTATGGGGCTCTATGGGGCTCTATGGGCTCTATGGAGTGTCTATGGGGCACAATAGGGTCCATCAATCCCTGCCTGTGGATCCAAGATGGCATTTATTAGGGTCACAAAACCAGAACCCGGATCTTCCTTATGGGGTCAGACGAGGTTGTAGGGTCCTTATGGGGTCAGTTGTGGGGTCCTTATGGGGTCAGTTGTGGGTCCTTATGGGGTCAGATGAGGTTGTAGGGTCCTTATGGGGTCAGATGAGGTTGTAGGGTCCTTATGGGGTCAGATGAGGTTGTAGGGTCCCTACGGGTCCCTATGGGTCCTTATGGGGTCAGATGAGGTTGTAGGGTCCTTATGGGGTCAGTTG
>NW_015440803.1:0-1294 GCF_001577835.2 Coturnix japonica | reverse complement strand
GGGATGGATATAGGGATGTGTATGGGGATATAGGGATGTATATGGGGATATAGGGATGTATATGGGGATATAGGGATGGATATAGGGATGTATATGGGGATATAGGGATGGATATAGGGATGCATATGGGGCTGGCTGTGGGGCCGGCAATGGGGCAGGGAGGCTCCGCTCAGGAATGGGATGAAATGCGGCCACCGTCGCCGTCCCCGTTGCCCGCACAGCGGCGGTGCCGGCGGCGCGTCCCTTACAAGGAGGGAGAGAACGGGACGGAACCGAACTGAGCGGGGACACGGAGCGGGGACACCGGGCAGCACCGCCCACATCCCGCTCCCGGGTGTCAATTAGCGGCAATTAACGACCGGCCGGGCCGGCAGAGCGGGGCGCGCCCTGCGGGGAGCGGCGGGGGGGGGGGGTTAGAATGGGGACCGGGCTGTACGTGTGTCCGTGTGTCCGAACGGTGACACCGACAGCCCGGTCTGTCTGTCTGTCCGTCTGTCGGTGTCTGTCGGTCTGTCTGTCGGTCTATCGGTCTGTCGGTCTGTATGTTGTTCTGTCTGTCTGTCTGTCGTTCCCTCCCCCTCCCGTCGCTCTGTGTCCCGCTGTCCGTCCCGTTGTCCGTCCCGGTGTCCGTCCGTCCCCTCCCGTTCCCGTCGCTCACCTGGTGCGTGTTGTTTCCCAGCACGGCCGTGACGTCCCTCAATCCCCCGCATCCCGCCGTTTCCTGCCGCCCCCCGCCGTGCTCGGCCCGCACCGACACCAGCCCCAATAGCGCTACCAGCACCGACACCGCCACCAGCCGCGCCGCCCCGCGCGGGACCATGGCGACTCCGGCCGCCGCCGCCGCCCCGCGCCCGCACCGGCCTGGCCCCGCCTCCTCACCCGTCCGCCACACCCCATTGGTTAACGGAGCTCATCGTCACGCCCCTTCGCCACGCCCCCGCCGCGTGGTTGGTTCTAAGGGATGTCGCTCAACGCCGGCTAACCGCCTCCGCAGCGGTGGCGTTCCGATTGGTTCACTTCTGTGTCAATCACAGCCATCCTCCTCTCGCTATTGGCTCGCTGTGCTAGTCCGATGGGGGCGAGCCCGCCCCCCTCATCCGGCCCATGGGCTCAGATCCACCTAACGACAGCGCGCTGATTGGCTGAGAGCGGGGGGGCGGCAGAGCGATTTTTTGATTGGTCGAGGCGACAGGTAGCAGGGCGAGGGGGGGGCACGAGGAGTGGGGTTGGGGTATAGAGTGTGGTTATGGGGTACAGAGCATGGTTATGGGGTATAGAGCGTGGTTATGGGGTA
>NW_015440802.1:0-1295 GCF_001577835.2 Coturnix japonica | reverse complement strand
TTAGTGGTCTTCTCCAAGTTTAATGACTCTCTGAGTGGTGATGGGTTGGTGGTTAGACTCAATAACCTTAGTGGTCTTCTCCAAGTTTAATGACTGTCTGAGCGGGGCTGGGTTGGTGGTTGGACTCGATGTTCTTGGAAGCCATTTCCAACCTTAAGGACTCCCCCTCACCTGATGCTTTCTGCAGGCTCCGATGACGGCACGGTGCGTTTCTGGGAGGTGTGCACGGCGCGCTGCATGAAGACCCTGCCCGTGGGCAGCGTGGTGAAGAGCATCGCCTGGAACCCCAACCCCACCGTCTGCCTGGTGGCCGTCTGCGTGTGAGTGTCCCCGTGCTCTGTCTGCACCTCCAGCCCCCACCAGGAGCTGCCCATGGCAGCTGGACGCGGTGATTGATCTTGGAGGTGTTTTCCAACTTCAGTGGTTCTATGGGTGGGCATGGTGGGCATGGAGATCTCCAGCCATAATGACTCCATGATTCCATGTCGCTGAATTTCCTCTCCCAGAGCTTTTTAGCCCCCAGGGAGATGCTGGGGACTCACCTCCTGCAGTGGGGACTTTGGTCTCGAGCTCTTGTCCTGTGTTAGAATATGATTTAGCCGGGAAGTATTGGTAATGGTTGGACTAGATGATCTTCTAGGTCTTTTCCAACCTTAATAATTCTGTGATTCTGTGATTGTTTGGCTATAGAAGAGCATGGCAGGTTTGCACCATCCCACCCATCCCCTGCCATCACCATGCAGTGCTTGCGGAAGGGTTTCCCCTCACCAACCATGCCCTGACCCCTTCCCTCCCCAATCCCACCCCACAGGGAGCAGTCAGTGCTGCTGGTGAACCCGTGTCTCGGGGACAAGCTGCTCTATGGGGCCACTGACCAGGTGCTGGAGTCCTACGTGCCCCCACAGGAGGAGCGTGTGCAGCCCGTCCAGTGGGTCACAGCCACCAGCGAGGAGCACAGCAGAGGCATCCGCCTGACCGTGCAACACAGCAAGGTGGGGACAGGGCAGTAATGGGGGACAGCGTGGGGCAGCCCCACTGATGGGCGTGGGGAGGGGGCCTGTGGGAATCAACATGGCCAAGTGGATGGTATTGGGTCAGGGTTGGTCCCTTCCAACTCAACCCATTCTGTAGTTCTGTGATCTTTAAGGACCTTTCCAACCCCAACTATTGTGTGCTTCTATGATCTTTAAAGGCTCTCCCAACCCATCCAACCCATGGGTTTATGATCTTTAAGGACCCTTCCAACCCAACCAACCCATGGCTCTATGATCTTTAAGGACCCTTCCAACCCAACC
>NW_015440801.1:0-1316 GCF_001577835.2 Coturnix japonica | reverse complement strand
GATGACCCCGGAGGCGGCGGCGCTGCCGTCGATGATGATGGTTGTGATCCTGTCGTCCCTTATTTCCTTCAGCAGCGACGTCGGATCCTGCTCCTCGTCCAGGACTCGAACCGACAGCGACTCGCGCGAGATCAGGAACTGCCGCACCAGGTCCTCGAGGCGCAGGAGACCTGGGGGCACAACCACAACCACAACCATTAGAACCAGCATTAATCAGCATCAGCACTGCCCCCATTCACCCCATTCACCCCCATTCGTCTTCATTCATCCCCATCACCCCCTATCCCCATTCACCCCCATTCATCCCCATCGCCCCCTACCCCCATTCGTCTCCTTCCATCCCCATCCATCCCCATTTGCCCCCATTCATTTCAATCCATCCCCATTCATCCCCATTCATCCCCATCCATCCTCATCCATCCCCATTCACCCCCATTTGTCTTCATTCATCCCCATCCATCCTCATCCATCCCCATTCATTTCCATTCATCCCCATTGCCCCCCATCCCCTCACTGTCCCCATTCACCCCCATTCACCCCCATTCATCCCCATCCATCCCCATTCGCCCCCATTCATCCCCATCCATCCCCATCCATCCCCATTCACCCCCATTCATTTCCATCCATCTTCATTCATCCCCATAACCCCCTACCCCCATTCACCCCCATTCATCCCCATCGCCCCCTACCCCCATTCGTCCCCATCCATCCCCATCATCCCCATCATCCCCATCCATCCCCATTCGTCCCCATCCATCCCCATCCATCCCCATTCATCCCCATCCATCCTCATCCATCCCCATTCATTTCCATTCATCCCCACTCATCCCCATCACCCATCCCCATTAACCCCCATTCACCCCCATTCATTTCCATTCATCCCCATTGCCCCCATTCCCCTCACTGTCCCCATTCATCTTCATTCACCCCCATTCATTTCCATCCATCCCCATTCCCCTCACTGTCCCCATTCACCCCATCCATCCCCATTTGTCTTCATTCATCCCCATCGCCCCCTATCCCCATTCACCCCCATGCCTCCCATCCCCATTCACCCCCACTCATCCCCATCTATCCCCATTCACCCCCATTCAACCCATCCCCATTAACCCCCATTCACCCCCATTCACCTCCATTCATCCCCATCCATCCCCATTCCCCACACTGCCCCCATTCATCCCCATTCGTCCTCATTCATCCCCATCCATCCCCATTCACCCCCATTCATTTCCATTCATCTCCATCCATCCCCATTTGCCTCCATTCACCCCCATCCATCTCCATTCACCCCCATTCATTTCCATTCATCTCCATCC
>NW_015440800.1:0-1319 GCF_001577835.2 Coturnix japonica | reverse complement strand
GCTCATATAGGGTCAGCTCATGTGGGGTCAGCACACCCCAGTCCAGCCCCACGGATGGCACAGCCTGCACAAAGGATGCCAGCTCCTATGGGGTCAGCTCCTATGGGGTCAGCAGCTCCTATGGGGTCAGCAGCTCCTATGGGGTCAGCTCCTATGGGGTCAACGCACCCGAATCCAGCCCCACGGATGGCAGAACCTCACCTAAGGATGCAGCAACCCCAAGTGAATCCATCCCCATCTATGGGATTGCCTGCACAGAGGATGACAGCGCCTATGGGGTCAGCAGCTCCTATGGGGTCAGCAGCTCCTATGGGGTCAGCTCCTATGGGGTCAGCACGTCCGAATCCAGCCCCACGGATGGCAGAACCTCGCCTAAGGATGCAGCAACCCCAAGTGAATCCAGCCCCACGGATGGCACAGCCTACACAAAGGATGCCAGCACCCATAGGATCAGCTCCTATGGGGCCAGCTCCTATGGGGTCAGCTCATATGGGATCATCACGCCCGAGTCCAGCCCCACGGATGGCAGAACCTCGCCTAAGGATGCAGCAACCCCAAGTGAATCCAGCCCCATCTATGGGACTGCCTGCACAAAGGATGATGGCTCCTATGGGGTCAGCACCTCCTATGGGGTCGGCTCCTATGGGGTCAACGCACCCAAATCCAGCCCCACGGATGGGAGAACCTCGCCTAAGTCTGCAGACATCCCAAGTGAATCCATCCCCATCTATGGGACTGCCTGCACAGAGGATGACAGCGCCTATGGGGTCAGCAGCTCCTATGGGGTCAGCAGCTCCTATGGGGCCAGCAGCTCCTATGGGGCCAGCAGCTCCTATGGGGTCAACGCACCCAAATCCAGCCCCACGGATGGCAGCACCCCCCCAGAGGATGCGGCCGCCCATGGGATCCCCCCACCTGAACCCACCCCCACCCATGGGAGAAGCTCAATGGAGGGCGCAGCCATCAATGGGATCCCAGCCCAATCCAGCCCTGCGAATGGGGACCCCTCCCCAAAGGATGAGAGCACCCATGGGACCCCCCCGACCCAACCCCCCCCCACCCATGGGACCCCCCCAACCCAACCCCCCCATGGGAGAACCCCATTGGGGAGCACAGCCGCCTTTGGGATCCCAGCCCACCCCATCCCTGCGTATGGGGACCCCTCCCCAAAGGATGAGGGCACCCATGGGACCCCCACAGAACCCCCCCCCACCCATGGGACCCGGACCCCCCCAGGGGACGTGTCCGTGTATGGGACCACCAATGGGAGACCCTCAATGGAGGACGTGGACCCCTATGGGACCCCCCCCCAGTCCATC
>NW_015440799.1:0-1320 GCF_001577835.2 Coturnix japonica | reverse complement strand
GACTGTAGGCCTCAATGGGGGCTGTAGGCCTCAATGGGGGTTGTAGGCCTCAATGGGGGCTGTAGGCCTCAATGGGGGCTGTAGGCCTCAATGGGGGCTGTAGGCTTTAATGGGGGCTGTAGGCCTTAATGGGGGCTGTAGGCCTCAATGGGGGTTGTAGGCCTCAATGTTGGCTGTAGGCCTCAATGGGGGCTTTAATGGGGGCCGTAGGCCTTAATGGGGGTTGTAGGCCTCAATGGGGGCTGTAGGCTTTAATGGGGGCCGTAGGCCTTAATGGGGGTTGTAGGCCTCAATGGGGGCTGTAGGCCTTAATGGGGGTCATAGGCCTCAATGGGGGCTGCTCAATGGCGGCAGTAGGCCCCAATGGAGGCAGTAGGCCCCAATGGCGGCTGTAGGCCCCAATGGCGGTAGGCCTCAATGGGGGTCGTAGGCCTCAGTGGGGCCTGTAGGCCTCAATGTTGGGGGGGGGATCTGTGGGGTCCCGTCCCTGATTTTTGGGGTCTTTGGGGCTTTTTCTCCCTTTTCCCTTTTAATGTCGGGTTGGTTCCGGTCGGTTCTCCCCTCCCCCCACCCCCATAACGGGATTCGTTTCCCCTCCTCACACCTCAACGGCCGCCGCCGCTTCCATCGCCTCAGGGGTCGCGCGCTGTGACGTCATTAGTCCGCGACGAAAGCGGGCGTGGCTTAAAGACCGGAAAAGGAAGTGGGTATGGGTAAAAACCGGAAGAGGTGATGTTTGGAGCGGAAGTGGGTTGTGGTTGTAGTCGGAAGTGGGCGTGGTTACAGCCGGAAGAGGCGGGGTTAATACAGGAAGGGGCGGGGCTTCGCGGAGCGCGCGGAACAGCTGAAGCCGCGGCAATGGTGGGTGGGAAAATTGGGGTGAAATAAGGGAAATTTGGGCAAATTTGGGCGGAAATGGCGGAAATTGGGGGGAAAATGGACGGAAATTGGGGGAAAATGGACGGAAATTGGGGGGTTTGGGGAGGGAAATGGGGGAATTAAGGGGAAATTGGGGAAATTTGGGGGAAATTGGGGAAATTTGGGGTAAATTTGGGGGAAATTGGGTAAATTTGGGGGAAATTGGGGAAATTTGGGGAAAAAAGGGGAAATTTGGGGAAAATAAGGGAAAATTGGGGGAAAATGGGGGAAATTTGGGGAAAATTGGGGAAAATAAGGGGAAATTTGGGGGAAAATGGGGGAATTGGGGAAATTTGGGGTAAATTTGGGGGGAAATGGGTAAAATTCGGAAAAAAATGGAGAAATTTGGGGGAAAATTGGGTGAAATTCGGGGAAAATAGGGAAAATTTGGGGGAAAATGGG
>NW_015440798.1:0-1321 GCF_001577835.2 Coturnix japonica | reverse complement strand
ATGCTGGGATATAAACATAAACAGGGATAAGGTCCTGGGAGTATGGGAAAATTTTTACTGAAAAAGCCATCAGAAGTAATGAGCCTCAAACTTTGGATTGACATCTGTATCTTGCAGATGGATTTCACCAGCTTTGCTTAGTTTGAAACTTAATTCCTTTTTAGAGTAAAGATCTATTTCACAGGATCACAGAATTACCAAGGTTGGAAAGGAACTACAAGATCACCCAGTCCAGCCATCCACCCATCACCAATAGTTCTCACTAAACCATGTCCCTCAATACAACGTCCAAACGTTCCTTGAACACTTCCAGGGTTGGTGACTCCACCACCTCCCTGGGCAGCCCATTCCACTGCCTAACCACTCTTTCAGAGAAGTAATATTTCCTAATGTCCAGCCAGAGCCTCCACCGGTGCAGCTTAAAACCATTCCCTCTAGTCCTATCATCAGTTACATGAGAGAAGAGGCCAATCCCGAGCTCACTACAACCTCCCTTCAGATAGTTACAGAGAACAATAATAAGGTCTCCCCTGAGCCTCCTCTTCTCCAGGCTGAACAATCCCAGCTCCTTCAGCTGCTCCTCATAAGACCTGTGCTCCAGACTCCTCACCAGCTTTATTGCCCTTCTTTGAACACACTCCAGGGCCTCAGTGTCTTTCTTGCAGTGAGGGGCCCAAAACTGGACACAGTACTCAAGGTGCGGCCTCACCAAAGCTTAGTACAGGGGGACAATCACTGCCCTGTTCCTGCTGGCAACAGTGTTTTCTGATACAAGCCAGGATGCCATTGGCCTTCTTGGCTGCCTGGGCACACCCATAAAGAAGGTGATAGATTTCATTTATTTGTTTATTTTTAATCTCAGAATATCAAAATGAAAATGTAAAACTTCATTTTCTCACATTTGTTTGACCCTATACTACTGTCTGAGCAGAGCTTTAGAACTCTCATATGATGACCAGCTAGATGCACGGACAGCTGCTGGTACTGCACTGTGGTGGTAGTCACAACCTTTTGGAGGAATTCAGTGGATATTTCTTCTGAAAGATCTGGCTTTTCTCAATTATCTCAATTATTCATCAGCACTGACTCAGTCACTTTCAATCTCAAAAACACAAGACTAACAAATTATTTCCTATATATGTGACATATCATCACCAGCCTTGATGCTACTGAAGTTTGTGACTACACTGAAAAGCACTAATAAGTTGACAGCAAATGACCCCATGGTAAGTTGTACAGCAATTGCTTGACTATGCTCTGCAAGTGTATGCTCTCATAGCAACACAGACAGCATATCATTCTCTGCTGGCTTCATTAAAAA
>NW_015440797.1:0-1321 GCF_001577835.2 Coturnix japonica | reverse complement strand
ATAGGACCCTCTATAGGACACTGACTATAGGAGGAGATGTCGATCTCGTCGGGCAGCTCGCTCATGTTCCCCCTTTATACCCCCATTATCCCCCCTAGGACCCCCCTAACCCCCATAGGACCCCCATTACCCCCCCTAGGACCCCCCTAGGACCCCCATTATCCCCATAGGACCCCATTAACCCCTATAGGACACTGACTATAGGAGGAGATGTCGATCTCGTCGGGCAGCTCGCTGATGTTGACCTCGAATCGGTCCTGGACGTCATTGAGGATCTTGGCGTCGTTCTCATCCGACACGAAGGTGATGGCCAAGCCCTTGGTACCGAACCGCCCTGCACGAGCCACCTGGAATGACATTAATTAGTAATTAGTACTAATTAATGAGCCTTAATGAGCCCTAGGGGGTCCTATGGTACCAAAACTCTGGGTCTGAGCCACCTGGAATGAGATTAATTAGTAATTAGTACTAATTAATGAGCCTTAATGAGCCCTGGGGGGTCCTATGGTACCTAACTGCCCTGTCTGAGCCACCTGGAATGAGATTAATTAGTAATTAGTACTAATTAATGAGCCTTAATGAGCTCTAGGGGGCCCTATGGTACCTAACTGACCTGCCTGAGCCACCTGGAATGAGATTAATTAGTAATTAATTAGTCATTTATGCTCACTAATGAGCCCTGGGGGGCCCTTTGGTACCCCTGAGCCACCTCTGATGAGATTAGTTAGTGATTAGTACTAATTAATGAGCCTTAATGAGCCCTAGGGGGTCCTATGGTACCAAAACTCCGGGTCTGAGCCACCTGGAATGAGATTAATTAGTAATTAGTACTAATTAATGAGCCTTAATGAGCCCTAGGGGGTCCTATGGTACCAAACCGCCATGCACGAGCCACCTATAATGAGATTAATTAGTAATTAATTAGTCATTTATGCTCATTAATGAGCCCTGGGGGGGCCCGCTGGTACCTAACTGCCTTGCCTGAGCCACCTATAATGAGATTAATTAGTAATCAGTACTAATTAATGAGCCTTAATGAGCTCTAGGGGGCCCTATGGTACCAGAACTCTGGGCCTGAGCCACCTGCAATGAGATTAATTAGTGATCAGTACTAATTAATGAGTCTTAATGAGCTCTATGGGGGGCACAGACCCTTTGGTGCAAAACCACCTGGCCTGAGCCACCTATAGTAAGGTAATTAGTCATTAATTAGTCATTAATTAGTCATTAGTGTCCTTAATGAGCTCTGGGGGGGGGGGCACAGAGCCACCTGTAATGAGATTAATTAGTAATTAGTACTAATTAATGAGCCTTAATGAGC
>NW_015440796.1:0-1329 GCF_001577835.2 Coturnix japonica | reverse complement strand
TGCCCCCATATAACCCCATATAACATCCCATATATCCCATATAACCCCATATAACCCCATATAACCCCATATAACATCCCATATATCCCATATAACCCCATATAACCCCATATAACCCCATATATCCCATATAACATCCCATATATCCCATATAACCCCATATAACATCCCATATATCCCATATAACCCCATATATCCCATATAACCCCATATAACCCCATATAACCCCATATAACCCCATACAATCCCATATAACCCCATATATCCCCTATAACACTCACTGAGTCTGAGTGATCCCGCTAACCCCCTAATGACGGTTATGGGGTTTTTGGGGTCGGTGCAGAACTGCAGCAGGACGGGGGAGAACGCGTCCCGTTTGCTCTCCAGCTGTGGGAGCAGCCAATCAGAGCCCGACCCTGACGCCACGCCCACCCCCCAGCAGCCAATAGGAACGCAAGGAATCCCCTCTTCCCTCCCACGCACACACAATCCACGCCCGCGGACCAATGGGAGAGGGAGACGCTCAGATACTGACCAATCGAAGAGGGGATGCCCAGGGATACGCCCACCCATCGACCAATCAGAGAGAGGACAGCTGGGGAGTGAGCCAATCAGGGAGGGGACGCCCCGGGGGATGCCCAATCAGGGAGGGGATGCCCCAGGAGTGCTTATCTCTGAGCCAATCAGAGAGGGGATGCCCTCAGAGATGCCCAACCACAGACCAATCAGAGAGAGGACGCCCGGGGAGTGCCTATATCTGAGCCAATCAGAGAGGGGATGCCCCAGGAGACGTCCAATCAGAGAGAGGACACCCGAGGAGTGCCTATGTCTGAGCCAATCAGAGAGGGGATGCCCAGAAAAACACCCCCAGGGTCAACCAATCAGAAAGGGCATCTCCCCCCCCCCAAAAAAAAAAGGAATTGGGGCAATAAACCAATCAGGAAAGAGACGCCCGGAAAAAGCACCTGGGAATCAACCAATCAGAGAGGAGCTCCCTAAAACACACCCAATGGGGAAGCGAGAAGCTCAGAAACGCACTCTGGGCATCAGCCAATCAGGATCCTCCAGAAAACCGCCCCGCCCCCAATCGGGCATCGACCAATCAGAGAGGAGATCAGACACTAGCCCCCCTCCCCCGGCAGCCAATGGGAGCACAGGGTGGTCATGGGGCAGCCAATGGGAGCGCAGGGTGGAATGGGGCAGCCAATGAGAGTGCAGGGTGGAATGGGGCAGCCAATGGGAGCGCAGGGTGGAATGGGGCAGCCAATGGGAGCGCAGGGTGGAATGGGGCAGCCAATGGGAGCGCAGGGTGGAATGGGGCAGCCAATG
>NW_015440795.1:0-1329 GCF_001577835.2 Coturnix japonica | reverse complement strand
AGAGAGATCAGACGCACGCCCATGGTCAGGACCCCCCCCCATGTCGACCCTCCCCATGGTAGACCCCCCATGGTCAAGAGCGCCCCCCCATGGTCGAAACCCCCCCATGGTCGATCCCACCCCCCATTGGTCAGACCCGCCCCCCGGCTTGGGTCCTTGTTAAGACCGTCCCATGTCACATCTATGGGTGCCACAGCCCTTGTCCCCATGTCCCCATATCCCCATAGAGGGTCCCTTTGTCCCTATATCCCCCATAGAAGGTTCCTTTGTCCCTATATCCCCCATGGAGGGTCCCCATGTCCACACAACCCTATAGTGGCTCCCCATAACCCCATGGAGGATCCCCATGACCCTATAGTAGGTCCCCATAGAGGGTCTCCATGTCCCCATGACCCTATAGTGGGTCCCCATATCCCCATGGAGGGTCCCCATGTCCCCATAGAGGGCTCCTATGTCCCCACGACCCTATAGTGGGTCCCCATGTCCCCATGGAGGGTCCCCAAGTCCCCATATCCCCATAGTGGCTCCCCATATCTCTATGGGAGGGTACCCACGACCCTATAGTCCCCATATCCCCATGGGAGGGGGTCTCCACGACCCTATAGTCCCCATATCCCCTATAGTCCCCATATCCCCATGACCCTATAGTCCCCATATCCCCATAGGGGGGTCCCCACACCCCTATAGTCCCCATATCCCCACGACCCTATAGTCCCCATATCCCCTATAGTCCCCATATCCCCATGGTGGGAGGTCCCCACAACCCTATAGTCCCCATATCCCCATGGTGGGGGGTCCTCACGCCCCTATAGTCCCCATATCCCCTATAGTCCCCATATCCCCTATAGTCCCCATATCCCCATATCCCCTATAGTCCCCATATCCCCTATAGTCCCCATATCCCCTATAGTCCCCATATCCTCATATCCCCTATAGTCCCCATATCCCCATATCCCCTATAGTCCCCATATCCCCATATCCCCATATCCCCATATCCCCATATCCCCTATAGTCCCCATATCCTCATATCCCCTATAGTCCCCATATCCCCATATCCCCTATAGTCCCCATATCCCCATATCCCCTATAGTCCCCATATCCCCATATCCCCATATCCCCATATCCCCTATAGTCCCCATATCCCCTATAGTCCCCATATCCCCATGGGGGGGGTCCCCACGCCCCTATAGACCCCATATCCCCATGGTGGGGGGTCCCCATGACCCTATAGTCTCCATATCCCCTATAGTCCCCATATCCCCATATCCCCTATAGTCCCCATATCCCCTATAGTCCCCATATCCCCATATCCCCTATAGTCCCCATATC
>NW_015440794.1:0-1334 GCF_001577835.2 Coturnix japonica | reverse complement strand
TGGGTCTCTATGGGTCTCTATGGGGTCTCTATGGGTCCCTATGGGTCCCTATGGGTCTCTATGGGTTTCTATGGGGTCTCTATGGGTCCCTATGGGTCTCTATGTGTCTCTATGGGTCTCTATGGATCCCTATGGGGTCTCTATGGGTCTCTATGGGTCTCTACGGGGTCTCTACGGGGTCTCTATGGGTCTCTATGGGTCCCTATGGGTCTTTATGGGTCTCTATGTGTCCCTATGGATCTCTATGTGTCCCTATGGGTCTCTATGTGTCCCTATGGGTCTCTATGTGTCCCTATGGGTCTCTATGGGGTCTCTATGGGTCTCTATGGGGTCCCTATGTGCCCCTATGGGTCTCTATGTGTCCCTATGGGTCTCCATGGGGTCTCTATGGGTCTCTATGGGCCCCTATAGGTCTCTATGGGGTCTCTATGGGTCTCTATGGGGTCCCTATGGGTCTCTATGGGGTCTCTATGGGTCCCTATGGGTCCCTATGGGTCCCTATGGGTCTTTATGGGTCACTATGTGTCCCTATGGATCTCTATGGGGTCTCTATGGGTCTCTATGGGTCCCTATGGGGTCTCTATGGGTCTCTCCGTGTCTCTATGGGTCCCTATGGGTCTCTATGGGTCCCTATGGGTCTCTATGGGTCTCTATGGGTCTCTACGGGGTCTCTATGGGTCTGCCCCACAAATCTATGGAGTCACTATGGGGTCCCTATGAGGCCTCTATGGGATCTCTATGGGGTCTCTATGGGTCCCTATGGGTCTCTATGGGTCTCTATGGGTCTCTATGGGGTCTCTATGGGGTCTCTATGGGTCCCTATGGCTCTCTATGGGTCTCTATGTGTCCCTATGGGTCTCTATGTGTCTCTATGGGTCTCTATGGGTCCCTATGGGTCTCTATGGGGTCTCTATGGGGTCCCTATGGGTCTCTATGGGTCCCTATGGATCTCTATGGGTCTCTATGGGTCCCTATGGGTCTCTATGGGGTCCCTATGGGTCTCTATGGGTCCCTATGTGTCCCTATGGGTCTCTATGGGTCTCTATGGGGTCTCTATGGGTCTTTATGGGTCTCTATGTGTCCCTATGGATCTCTATGGGTCCCTATGGGTCTCTATGGGGTCTCTATGGGTCTCTATGGGTCCCTATGGATCTCTATGGGTCTCTATGGGTCTCTATGGGTCCCTATGGGTCTCTATGGGTCTCTATGGGTCTCTATGGGTCTCTATGGGTCTCTATGGGTCTCTATGGGTCCCTATGGGTCTCTATGGGTCTCTATGGGGTCCCTATGTGCCCCTATGGGTCTCTATGTGTCCCTATGGGTCTCTATGTGTC
>NW_015440793.1:0-1335 GCF_001577835.2 Coturnix japonica | reverse complement strand
CTTATGGGGTCTTATGGGGGTCTTATGGGTCCTATGGGGTCTTATGGGGTCTTATGGGGTTTTATGGGGGTCTTATGGGGTTTTATGGGGGCTTATGGGGTCTTATGGTGTTTTATGGGGTCTTATGGGGTCTTATGGGGTTTTATAGGGTCTTATGGGGTTTTATGGGGTCTTATGGGGTCTTATGGGATCCTGTGGGGATCTTATGGGGTCTTATGTGGTCCTGTGGGGATCTTATGTGGGTCTCATGGGATCTTGTGGGATCTTATGGGGTCTTAAGGGGACTTATGAGAGTCTTATGGGGGTCTCATGGGATGTTATGGGGTTTTACGTGGATCTTATGGGGTCCTATGGGGTCTCTATGGGGTCTCTACATGTCTCTATGGGGTCTCTATGTGTCTCTATGGGGTTTCTATGGGGTCTCTATGTGTCTCTATGTGTCCCTATATGTCTCTATGGGGTGTCTATGGGGTCTCACCCCTGCACTGCTGGCAGTACCACTCCCTTATGGCTCTCTATGGGGTCTCTATGGGTCCCTATAGGTCTCTATAGGGTCTCACCCCTGCACTGTTCACAGTACCACTCCCTTATGGCTCTCTATGGGGTCTCTATGGGTCGCTATAGGTCTCTATGTTACTCTATGGGGTCTCACCCCTGCACTGCTCACAGTACCACTCCCTTATGGCTCTCTATGGGGTCTCTATGGGTCTCTATGGGGTCCCTATGGGGTCTCACCCCGGCACTGCTGGCAGTACCACTCCCTTATGGCTCTCTATGGGGTCTCTATGGGGTCTCTATAGGTCTCTATGTTACTCTATGGGGTCTCTATGCTACTCTATGGGGTCTCACCCCTGCACTGCTGGCAGTACCACTCCCTTATGGCTCTCTATGGGGTCTCTATGGGGTGTCTATGGGGTCCCTATGTTACTCTATGGGGTCTCTATGTTACTCTATGGGGTCTCACCCCGGCACTGCTGGCAGTACCACTCCCTTATGGCTCTCTATGGGGTCTCTATGGGGTCTCTATGGGGTGTCTATGGGGTGTCTATGGGGTCTCACCCCTGCACTGCTGGCAGTACCACTCCCTTATGGCTCTCTATGTGTCTCCATGGGTCCCTATAGGTCTCTATGGGGTGTCTATGGGGTCTCTATGTTACTCTATAGGGTCTCACCCCTGCACTGCTGGCAGTACCACTCCCTTATGGCTCTCTATGGGGTCTCTATGGGTCCCTATAGGTCTCTATAGGGTGTCTATGGGGTCTCACCCCTGCACTGCTGGCAGTACCACTCCCTTATGGCTCTCTATGGGGTCTCTATGGGGTCTCTATGTTACTC
>NW_015440792.1:0-1344 GCF_001577835.2 Coturnix japonica | reverse complement strand
ATTATGAAAAATTCCATGATAGGTGCTGAACTTTAATGCTGGAAAGATGATACTGGTAGCCACAGACCTGTTCAGTCTCACCTCAGTGCCCAGGAAGGTTATGGAATGGATAATCTCAGGAGCAATCATGGACCAGTTAAAGGTCAACCAGGGGATCAGGCCCAGTCAGAGTGGGTTTACAAACTGTAGATCCTGTCTGACAAACATGATTTCATCCTATGACAAGGTGACCCACTTAGTGGATGAAGGTAAGGCTGTCAGTGTGGTCTACCTGGACTTCAGTAAGGCCTTTGACA
Organism: Coturnix japonica; assembly: GCF_001577835.2. Lineage (NCBI taxonomy): Eukaryota > Metazoa > Chordata > Aves > Galliformes > Phasianidae > Coturnix > Coturnix japonica. The sequence goes on along the minus strand of NW_015440792.1, from coordinate 1,048 downwards.
TTGTCCCCCACAACATTCTTGTGGAGAAGCTGGCTGCCCATGGTTTGGATGGACATATGGACGCTGGTGAAGCACTGGCTGGATGGCTGGGCCCAATAAGTTGTGGTCAATAGAGTTGAATCCAGTTGGTGGCTGGTCATGAGAGATGTCACCCAGGGCTTGATACTGGGCCACTTCTATTTAACATCTTTATTAATGATCTTGATAAGGGGATTGAGTGTACCCTCAGTAAGTTTGCAGACGACACCAAGTTGGGAGGGAGTGTTGATCTGCCTGAGGGGAGAAGGGCACTACAGAGGGACCTGGATAGATGGGATCAGTGGGCCAAGGTTAACAGCATGAGTTTCAATAGGACCAAGTGTTGGGTCCTGTGTTTTGGTCACAACAATCCCAGGCAACCCTAAAAGCCTATGGAAGAGTGGCTGGAAAGCTGCTTGATGGAAAGTCGGCTGAATATGAGCCAGCAATGTGCCCAGGTGGCCAAGAAGGCCAATGGCATCCTGGTTTGTATCAGGAATGGTGTGGTGAGCAGGACTAGAGAAGGTATACTGCCCCTGTACTCAGCATTGGTGAGGCCTCACCTTGAGTACTGTGTTCAGTTTCGGGCACCTCAGTACAGGAAGGACAATAAGGTGCTGGAGCAGGTTTAGAGAAGGGTATTGTGAAGGGCTTGGAGAATATGGCCTAAGAGAAGAGACTGAAGAAACTGGGGCTGTTTAGTCTGGGGAAAAGGAGGCTGAGGGGAAACATTATTGCTCTCTTCCAATTTCTGAAAGGTGCTTCCAGCTAGAGCAGGGCTGGTCTCTTCTCAATGGTGACAGGTGAGAAGATGAGGGGAAATGGCCTCAAGTTGAGCCAAGGTAAGTTTAAGTTGGATGTTAGGAAACACTTCTTTACTTAAAGGGTTGTTAAGCACTGAAATAGGCTCCTCAGGGAGGTGGTTGAATCATAGTCCCTGAATGTGTTTAAAAACCATTTGGATGTGGTGCTCAGAGACAGGGTAGCATGGTTAGGTCATGGTTGGACTCAATGATCTTTAAGGTCTTTT
>NW_015440791.1:0-1345 GCF_001577835.2 Coturnix japonica | reverse complement strand
CACATTGACCCCATTGACCCTATTGACCCTATTGAACCCCATTGACCCTATTGAACCCCATTGACCCTATTGACCCCATTGAGCCCATTGAGCACATTGACCCTATTGACCCTATTGACCCTATTGACCCCATTGACCCCATTGACCCTATTGAACCTCATTGAGCCCATTGAGCCCATTGAGCCCATTGACCCTATTGACCCTATTGAACCCATTGAGCCCATTGAGCCCCATTGAGCCCATTGAGCCCATTGAGCCCCATTGAGCCCATTGAGCCCATTGAGCCCATTGAGCCCATTGAGCCCCATTGAGCCCATTGAGCCCATTGAGCCCATTGAGCCCATTGAACCCATTGAGCCCATTGAGCCCATTGAGCCCCATTGAGCCCATTGAGCCCATTGAGCCTATTGAACCCCATTGACCCTATTGACCCTATTGAACCTCATTGACCCTATTGATCCTATTGAACCCCATTGAACCCCATTGACCCTATTGAGCCCATTGAGCCCATTGAGCCCCATTGAACCCATTGACCCTATTGACCCTATTGACCCCATTGACCCCATTGAACCCCATTGACCCTATTGAACCCATTGACCCCATTGAACCCATTGAGCCCATTGAGCCCATTGACCCTATTGAGCCCATTGAACCCATTGACCCCATTGACCCCATTGACCCCATTGACCCTATTGACCCTATTGACCCTATTGACCCCATTGACCCCATTGACCCTATTGACCCCATTGACCCCATTGACCCCATTGACCCCATTGACCCTATTGAACCCCATTGACCCTATTGACCCTATTGAACCCCATTGAGCCCATTGACCCTATTGACCCTATTGAGCCCCATTGACCCTATTGACCCTATTGAGCCCCATTGAGCCCATTGACCCCTCTGACCCTATTGACCCCATTGACCCTATTGACCCCATTGACCCCACTGACCCCATTGACCCCATTGACCCCATTGACCCTATTGACCCCATTGACCCTATTGACCCCATTGACCCCATTGAACCCATTGACCCTATTGACCCTATTGACCCCATTGACCCCATTGACCCTATTGACCCCATTGACCCTATTGACCCTATTGACCCCCATTGACCCCATTGACCCCATTGACCCTATTGACCCCATTGACCCTATTGACCCTATTGAACCCATTGACCCTATTGAACCCCATTGACCCCATTGACCCTATTGACCCCATTGACCCTATTGAGCCCATTGACCCCATTGACCCCATTGACCCCATTGACCCCATTGACCCTATTGACCCCATTGACCCTATTGACCCTATTGACCCCATTGACTCCATTGACCCTATTGAACCC
>NW_015440790.1:0-1345 GCF_001577835.2 Coturnix japonica | reverse complement strand
GAGCCGCACATCCTTCCACTTCCAGAGGAGAAGCCTCCGCTGTACATTCCTCCTCCCATTCCACAGCTGCCACCAGAGCTTCCACCTCCAAAGCCTCCTCCTGAGCCACATACACCTCCTCCCATTCCTCCTCCCATTCCACTGCCTCCGAATCCTCCTCCCATTCCGCTGCCTCCAAATCCTCCTCCCATGCTGCTGCCTCCAAATCCTCCGCCCATTCCACTGCCTCCGAATCCTCCTCCCATGCCTCCTCTTCCTCCAGAGATGGTGGTCCTGCCTACCACAGCTGGAAGAGATATAGTGGTTATACGAAGGCCAGTGAGCAGGCTTTCTCAGGTGAGATGCAGCCTTCCACTGCTTTGCAGATACTTACAGACATTGACGTTGGACATTCCATCGTTGCACAGCCTGTGAGAAGAAACAGAAAGGGTTAATCCTTGAGGACATGCTAGTTTCCTTGGCTGAGAATACTCCAAGCTATATTATCTAGCTCTGTGTTCACTCTTCTTTCTGATTTTCACTACTGTTCCTAAACAAAATGAGGAATGATAAACTATCATTGCAAGAAAAGTGGAAAACTTGTGTTTCTGGTTAAAAACACATCAAATGTAATATATAAGGTTTATCTCCAGAGGGATACATAAACACCTCAACTGCACATAACATGGTTTGTCAGGAAAGGTTAAGAAGACACGAATAAAGCAAAGTACCTGTTCTCTTCTCCTTCCAGCAGCTTCCTGTACATGGCAATTTCGATATCCAGGGCCATCTTGACATTGAGCAGATCCTGGTACTCCCTCAGGTGCCGAGCCATCTCGCTCTTTGTCCTTGTTCAGGGCACATTCCAGCTCTTCCATTTTTGCCCTAGCATCTTTCAGGGCCATCTCACCCCTCTCCTCAGCCTCAGCAATAGCTGTCTGAAGTTGCTGGTTCTGAGGAAGAAAGGCACTCCCTCAGATCACATTTTAGTCCTGACCAAAAGTCCTCATACCCAAACTTGAATGTTCAAGGATAAAAGACAATGCTCTAGAGTTGTGGTAGAGCTGAAGAATACATTTTTCCCCAGAATCCAAAGTCATCATTTTTTACCCATTCTGATGATGACATCCAGTGAGACACCCTTTATCCCTACCTGCTTCTTCATGTTCTCAATCTCAGACCGCAGCCGCTGGATATTCCTGGTCAGTTCCTGGATCTCAATCTTGGTGTTGCGCAGGCTGTCCCCGTGCCTTCCAGCAGTGCTCTGCAGCTCCTCATACTGATGTCACAGACATAGAAAACTCCATGAGACAACTAAGCCAGAAACCAAAAGTCCCCTTGCCCCATGGCACAGAGACATCTGGCA
>NW_015440789.1:0-1348 GCF_001577835.2 Coturnix japonica | reverse complement strand
CTGCCAAACTTGGAAGGCGCCAGATGTAGAGGGATGGGGGGAGGGGGGGATTAACCCTTTCCAGCCCCATAGAATCCCATAGGGTCCTATAGGGTCCTATAGGGTCCCATAGGGTCCCATAGGGCCCCATAGATTCCCATAGGGTCCTATAGGGCCCCATAGGTTCCCATAGGGCCCCATAGGGTCCCATAGGGTCCTATAGGGCCCCATAGGGTCGTATAGGGTCCTATAGGGTCCTATAGGGTCGTATAGGGTCCTATAGGGTCCCATAGGACCCCATAGAGTCCCATAGAGTCCTATAGGGTCGTATAGGGCCCCATAGGGTCCTATAGGGTCGTATAGGGTCCCATAGGGTCCCATAGGGTCCTATAGGGTCCCATAGATTCCCATAGATTCCCATAGAACACAAGGGATCCCCATAGGATCCTATAGGGCCCCATAGGGTTCTATAGGGTCCCATAGATTCCCATAGGGTCCTATAGGGTCCCATAGGGTCCCATAGAACACAAGGGATCCCCATAGGGTCCTATAGGGCCCCATAGGGTCGTATAGGGACCCATAGGGTCCCATAGAACACAAGGGATCCTTATAGGGTCCTATAGGGCCCCATAGGGTCCCATAGAACACAAGGGAACCCCATAGGGTCCCATAGGGTCCTATAGGGTCGTATAGGGCCCCATAGGGCCCCATAGGGTCCTATAGGGTCGTATAGGGCCCCATTGGGTCCCATAGGGTCCTATAGGGTCCCATAGAACACAAGGGATCCCCATAGGGTCCTATAGGGCCCTATAGGGTCCCATAGAACACAAAGGATCCCCATAGGGCCCCATAGGGTCCCATAGGGTCCCATAGAACACAAGGGATCCCCATAGGGTCCTATAGGGCCCCATAGGGTCCTATAGGGTCCCATAGGGCCCCATAGAACACAAGGGATCCCCATAGGGTCCTATAGGGCCCCATAGATTCCCATAGGGTCCTATAGGGCCCCATAGATCCCCATAGATTCCCGTAGGGCCCCATAGAACACAAGGGATCCCCATAGGGTCCTATAGGGCCCCATAGATTCCCATAGGGTCCTATAGGGCCCATAGATTCCCATAGGGTCGTATAGGGCCCCATAGATTCCTATAGGGTCCTATAGGGTCCCATAGAATACAAGGGATCCCCATAGGGTCCCATAGAACACAAGGGATCCCCATAGGGCCCTATAGGGCCCCATAGATTGCCATAGGGTCCTATAGGGCCCCATAGATTCCCATAGGGTCGTATAGGGCCCCATAGGGTCGTATAGGGTCCCATAGGGTCCCATAGGGTCGTATAGGGTCCCATAGGGTCCTATAGGGCCCCA
>NW_015440788.1:0-1351 GCF_001577835.2 Coturnix japonica | reverse complement strand
CCATAGGGACCCCATAGATACCCCACCCCATAGCTGCCCCATAGAGACCCCACAGAGACCCCATAGGGACCCCATAGACACCCCATAGAAACCCCATAGGGACCCCATAAGGAACCCATAGCCGCCCCATAGCTGCCCCATAGAGACCCCATAGGGACCCATAGACACCCCACCCCATAGGGACCCCATAGACACCCCATAGGGACCCCATCCCTTAGCTACCCCATAGAGACCCCATAGGGAACCCATAGGGACCCCATAGAGACCCCATAGAGACCCCATAGGGACCCATAGACACCCCATAGAGACCCATAGAGACCCCATAGGGACCCCATAGAGACCCCATAGGGACCCCACCCCATAGAGACCCCATAGGGACCCCATAGAGACCCCATAGCTGCCCCATAGAGACCCCATAGGGACCCCACCCCATAGCTGCCCCATAGAGACCCCATAGAGACCCCATAGCCGCCCCATAGACACCCCATAGCTGCCCCATAGAGACCCCATAAGGACCCCACCCCATAGAGACCCCATAGAGACCCCATAAGGAACCCATAGCCGCCCCATAGCTGCCCCATAGAGACCCCATAGGGACCCCATAAGGACCCCATAGCTGCCCCATAGAGACCCCATCCCATAGCTACCCCATAGAGACCCCATAGGGACCCCATAGCTGCCCCATAGAGACCCCATAGGGACCCCACCCCATAGCCACCCCATAGAGACCCCATAAGGACCCCACTCCATAGAAACCCCATAGGGACCCCACCCCATAGAAACCCCATAGAGACCCCATAGCTGCCCCATAGAGACCCCATAGGAACCCCATAGCTGCCCCATAGAAACCCCATAGAGACCCCATAGAGACCCCATAGAGACCCATAGAGACCCATAGAGACCCATAGGGACCCATAGGGACCCATAGGGACCCCACAGAGACCCCATAGGGACCCATAGGGACCCCACAGACACCCCATAGCTGCCCCATAGAGACCCAATAGGGACCCCATAGGGACCCCATCCCATAGCTACCCCATAGGGACCCCACAGACCCCATAGGGAACCCATAGCCGCCCCATAGAGACCCCATAGACACCCCACCCCATAGCCTCCCCATAGAGACCCCATAGGGACCCCATAAGGAACCCATAGCCGCCCCATAGCTACCCCATAGAGACCCCATAGGGACCCCATAGACACCACACCCCATAGGGACCCCATAGATACCCCACCCCATAGCTGCCCCATAGAGACCCCATAGGGACCCCACAGGGACCCCATAGCTGCCCCATAGACACCCCATAGCTGCCCCATAGAAACCCCATAGAGACCCCATAGCCGCCCCATA
>NW_015440787.1:0-1353 GCF_001577835.2 Coturnix japonica | reverse complement strand
GTATTTTAGGGCAGGTCACTGAGGGGTTATAGGGGGATACTTGGGGGCTTTATACGGATCCTGGATGTAGTTTAAATAACGGGTCGTGGCTGCAATAGGCCACTGAGGGTTGATGGGGAGATGTTGAGGTGCGGTCCATGGGGCTATGGGGCCCCATTGGGTAATGGGGTCGTATGGGACCCATTTGGTCCATTGGGGTATAACTGGGGTCCTTGAAGGCCCCTAAGGGATGGAGGAGATGTCTTTGAGGGGGATCCTATGGGGTCTAGGGATCTATGGCGATATATGGGGTCCAACTGAGGGTCTATTGGGTATAGGGGGTCCTATTGGTAGCCTACTACCCCTCAGGACCCCCAGGACCCCCCAAATACCCCATATACCCCACTGGGACCCTATATACCCCAATGGGATCCCATAGACCCCATATACCCCAATGGGACCCTAATGGAACCCCATATACCCCAATGGGACCCTATAACCCAATGGGACCCCATATACCCCCCATAGGACCCCATATGACCCCATATACCCCCAATGGGACCCCATAGACCCCAATGGGACCCCATATACCCCATAGGACCCCATATACCCCACTGGAACCCCACTGGGACCCTATATACCCCATAGGACCCCATAGACCCCATATGACCCCATATACCCCAATAGGACCCCATATACCCCAATGGGACCCCATATACCCCATATACCCCAATGGGACCCCCAATGGGACCCCATATACCCCAATAGGACCCCATATACCCCAATGGGACCCCATAGACCCCATAGGACCCCACTGGGACCCTATATACCCCAATGGGACCCCATATACCCCAATGGTACCCCATACCCCATGGGGGCATCAATGGGACCCCATATACCCCACTGGAACCCCAATGGGACCCCATATACCCCAATGAGACCCCATAGGACCCCATAGACCCCATAGACCCCATAGGACCCACCTCAAACATCTCCCCATCCCTTAGTGGCCTATTGGTCAGCACGACCCCGTTATTAAACTCATCCAGGGGTCTCCTTCGTTCCGCCGTCTTGTTCCCGTTGCTGAGTTTAATGAGGGCCCCACATTTCTCATGGAACAAAAGGGCTTCGTTGGACGGCCCTAAAAGGGACCCCGAGCACCAGGCACCTGAATGGGGTCAATGGGGATATAGGGTCAATGGGGGTTATAGGGTGAATGGGGGTTATAGGGTCAATGGGGTTATGGGGTGAATGGGGTTATAGGGTCAATGGGGGGATATAGGGTGGATGAGGGGTTATAGGGTCAATGGGGTTATGGGGTCAATGGGGTTATGGGGTGAATGGGGTTAGAGGGTGAATGGGGGGTTATAGGGT
>NW_015440786.1:0-1353 GCF_001577835.2 Coturnix japonica | reverse complement strand
ACAGCGACCGGTAATAAAGTGGATGTGGAGATTTAGGGTCGTGTGGGTTATTTGGGGTCGGTTTGGTGTCAGTTTGGGGTTCTTTTGGTCAATTTGGGGTTATTTGGGGTCATCTGGGTCATTTAGGGTCAATTGGGGCCATTTTGGGGTCAGTTTAGGGTCCTTTGGGGTCATTTAGGGCCACTTTGGGGTCATTTGGGGTCCATTTGGGGCCATTTGGGTTCATTTAGGCTCACTTTGGGGTCTATTTGGGGTCATTTGGGGTCGATTTGGGGCCATTTTGGGGTCTTTGGGGTTATTTGGGGTCATTTATGGTCAATTTGGGGTTATTGGGTCAGTTGTGGTTATTTGGGGTCATTTGGGGCCATTTGGGGTTATTTGGGGTCATTTAGGGTCGATTTGGGGCCACTTTCAGGGTCCTATAGGGTCACATTGGGGTCAATATAGGGTCCCATAGGGGTCACTTTGGGGTCCTATAGGGTCACATTGGGGTCAATATAGGGTCCCATTGGGGTCACTTTGGGGTCCTTTAGGGTCCCATTGGGGTCACTTTGGGGTCCTATAGGGTCCCATAGGGGTCACTTTGGGGTCTTTTAGGGTCCCTTAGGGGTCCCTTAGGGGTCACACTGGGGTCCTATAGGGCCACTTTGGGGTCACTTTAGGGTCCCATAGGGGTCCCTTTGGGGTCCCATAGGGGTCCCATTGGGGTCAATATAGGGTCCCATAAGGGTCACTTTGGGGTCTTTTAGGGTCCCATTGGGGTCCCATAGGGGTCCCATTGGGGTCAATATAGGGTCCCATAGGGGTCACTTTGGGGTCTTTTAGGGTCCCATAGGGGTCACTTTGGGGTCCCATTGGGGTCCTATAGGGTCCCATTGGGGTCAATATAGGGTCCCATAGGGGTCACTTTGGGGTCCTATAGGGTCCCATAGGGGTCACTTTGGGGTCAATATAGTTCCCATAGGGGTCACTTTGGGGTCAATATAGGGTCCCATAGGGGTCACTTTGGGGTCCCATAGGGGTCCCATTGGGGTCAATATAGGGTCCCATAGGGGTCCCTTAGGGGTTACATTGGGGTCCTATAGGGTCACTTTGGGGTCAATATAGGGTCTCTTATGGGTCTCTTTGGGGTCCTTTAGGGTCCCATAGGGGTCACTTTGGGGTCCTATAGGGTCCTATAGGGTCCCATAGGGTTACCTTGGGGTCCCATAGGAGTCACTTTGGGGTCAATATAGGGTCCCTTATGGGTCTCTTTGGGGTCCTTTAGGGTCCCATAGGGGTCACTTAGGGGTCCTATAGGGTCCTTTAGGGTCCCATAGGGGTCACTTAGGGGTCCTATAGGGTCCCATAGGG
>NW_015440785.1:0-1354 GCF_001577835.2 Coturnix japonica | reverse complement strand
TATGGGTTATGGGGTCTCTATGGGGTCTCTATGGGTTATGGGGTCTCTATGGGGTCTATATGGGTTATGGGGTCTTTATGGGGTCTCTATGGGGTCTGTATGGGTTATGGGGTCTCTATGGGGTCTGTATGGGTTATGGGGTCGCTATGGGGTCTTTATGGGTTATGGGGTCTATATGGGGTCTATATGGGGTCTATATGGGGTATCTATGGGTTATGGGGTTATGGGGTCTCTATGGGGTCTCTATGGGTTATGGGGTCTCTATGGGGTCTATATGGGGCCTCTATGGGGTCTATATGGGTTATAGGGTCTATATGGGGTCTCTATGGGTTCTGTATGGGTTATGGGGTCTATATGGGGTCTGTATGGGTTATGGGGTCTATATGGGGTCTCTATGGGGTCTCTATGGGGTCTATAAGGCAGCCGTACCACATGACCTGAGCCCCCTCCTCGGACACTTCGGCCTCCAACACCACGCGGTCACCGACCACCACCTGCTGGTCCTCCAGCCCGCGGACCACCGTCACGGGGGGCTCTATAGGGTAACATGGGGGCTTATAGGGTCTTATAGGGTCTTATGGGGTCTTATGGGGTCTTATAGGGTCTTATAGGGTCTTATAGGGTCTTATGGGGTCTTATAGGGTCTTATAGGGTCTTATAGGGTCTTATGGGGTCTTATGGGGGGATATGGGGTGGATATGGGGTTCTATGGGGTTCTATGGGGGGATATGGGGTGGATATGGGGTCTCTATGGGGTTCTATGGGGGGATATGGGGTGGGTATGGGGTCATATGCGGTCACCGACCACCACCTGCTGGTCCTCCAGCCCGCGGACCACCGTCACGGGGGGCTCTATGGGGGGATATGGGGCTTATAGGGTCTTATAGGGTCTTATGGGGTCTTATGGGGTCTTATAGGGTCTTATAGGGTCTTATGAGGTCTTATAGGGTCTTATGGGGTCTTATGGGGTCTTATAGGATCTTATGGGGTCTTATGGGGTCTTATAGGGTGGATATGGGGTCTTATAGGGTCTTATAGGGTCTTATGGGGACTTATGGGGTCTTATGGGGTCTTATAGGGTCTTATGGGGTCTTATGAGGTCTTATAGGGTCTTATAGGGTGGATATGGGGTCTTATAGGGTTGTATGGGGTCTTATGGGGTCTTATGGGGTCTTATAGGGTGGATATGGGGTCTTATGGGGTAATATGGGGGTCTTATGGGGTCTATAGGGTCTTATGGGGTCTTATGAGGTCTTATAGGGTCTTATAGGGTCTTATAGGGTCTTATGAGATCTTATAGGGTCTTATGGGGTCTTATAGGGTCTTATGGGGGGATATGGGGTGGATATGGGGG
>NW_015440784.1:0-1359 GCF_001577835.2 Coturnix japonica | reverse complement strand
CTATAGGGTCGGTTATAGGGTCGGTTATAGGGTCGGGGCCATAAATCCCATATAAGAGGTCTATGGGATCCTATATCGACCCTATATCCCCTATATCCACCCTATAACCCCCTATATCCCCCTATATCCCCTATATGGCCCCTATATCCCCCTATATCCACCCTATATCCCCCTATATCCCCTATAGGGTCGCTTATAGGGTCGGTTATAGGGTCAGGGCCGTAAATCCCATATAGGCGACCTATAGGACCCTATAACCCCCTATATGGCCCCTATATCCCCTATAGACCCTATATATCCCCTATATCCCCCTATATCCCATTAAATCCCCTATATATCCCCTAAATCCTATTAAATCCCCTATATCCCCCCCCCCTATATAGGAACCTACCAACGAATGGAGGGGCCCATCGTAATGGGGGGACGTCGCCGCTTGGCCGCCATTTCTAGACCATAAAGCCGGGCCTCCTATAGGAAAAAAGGGAGATTTTAGGGTTTTTTGGGGTCATTTTAGGGTTTTTTGGGGTCATTTTAGGGTTTTATGGGGTGATAATAGGGTTTTATGGGGGAATTTTGGGGTTAAAACGGGGGATTTAGGGTTAAATTTGAGGTAGGCCCAAGGTTGCGGCCTAGTCGGGCCTAGTCGGGCCTAGTAGGCCCAGCCATATAAAGGGGTGTTATTAAAAGGGATTTTGGGGTTAAAATGGGGGATTTTAGGGTTTTATGGGGTGATTTTAGGGTTTTAAGGGGTAGTTTTGGGGTTAAATTGGGTGATTTTGGGGATTTAAGGGGTTATTTTGGGGTTAAAATGGGGGATTTAGGGTTGGATTTGAGGTAGGCCCAAGATTGCGGCCTAGTCGGGCCTAGTCGGGCCTAGTAGGCCCAGACATATAATGGGGTGTTAATAAAGGGGATTTTGAGGTGAAAAAGGGGGATTTTAGGGTTTTTTGGGGTCATTTTAGGGTTTTATAGGGTCATTTTAGGGTTTTATGGGGTGATTTGGGGTTTTATGGGGTTATTTTGGGGTTAAAATGGGGGATTTAGGGTTAAATTTGAGGTAGGCCCAAGATTGCGGCCTAGTCGGGCCTAGTAGGCCCAGCCATATAAACGGGGGTAAATAAAGGGGATTTTGGGGTTAAAAAGGTGGATTTTAGGGTTTTATGGGGTGATTTTGGGGTTTTTTGGGGTCATTTTAGGGTTTTAAGGGGAGATTTTCGGGTTTTATGGGGTGATTTTGGGGTTAAAATGGGGGATTTAGGGTTAAATTTGAGGTAGGCCCAAGACTGCGGCCTAGTCGGGCCTAGTCGGGCCTAGTAGGCCCAGCCATATAAACGGGGGTTAATAAAGGGGATTTTGGGG
>NW_015440783.1:0-1361 GCF_001577835.2 Coturnix japonica | reverse complement strand
TTGGGGTTTATTTGCTGTATCTTAAATACCCAGCACAGCAGCTGCAAGGAATTACGCTCAGCTTTGGAGGGGAGTAAACTCTTGGAAAGGGCTGATAATAGCAGGACACGGGGAAATGGTTTTAAGTTAAAAGAGGGAAGATTTAGGTTGGATGTTAGGGGGAAGTTCTTCACTAGGAGAGTGGTTAGGCCCTAGAACAGGCTGCCCAGGGAGGTTGTGGATGCCCCGTCCTTGGAGGTGTTCAAGACCAGGTTGGACGGGGCCCTGGGCAACCTGATCTATGGGATCTCTATGGGGATCTGTGGGGTCTATGGGGTCTCTATAGGGATCTATGGGGTCTCTATGGGGATCTATGGGGTCTATGGGGTCTCTATAGGGATCTATGGGGTCTCTATGGGGATCTATGGGGTCTCTACAGGGCAACCTGATCTAGTAAATGTGTATGTTTGGTGGCCCTGCCAGACAGGGGGGTTGGAACTACATGATCCTTGAGGTCCCTTCCAACCCGGGTCATTCTGTGATTCTGTGAGATTCTGTGAAAAGTCTACGAAACCCTCTAAAATATCAAGAAAACCGCCTTAAGTCACAAAAAGCCACAATAAAATGCCGAGAAAGCCTTGTGAAATATTAACAAAAAGCGGTAAAAGTCAATGAAACGCCGCAAAATCACAGCGAAGCACAAACAAATCAGGAGACCTCAATTAAAACCAATGGACGCCCCCATTTTGCTGCCGGGTCCTGCAGCGCCCCCTGGCGGCTGGAGGACTTACAGCGTCCTCCCTCTGCCTCGATGTTTTTCCGGCAGTGCGACGCTTTTACGACGGGCGGCGTCGCTTTACGGTAGCGGTGTGTGCACTGAGGGAGAGGAGGAGAAGGGATGGGGCAGAAGAGGAAAGGTAATGGGGTGGGATGTGGTTTGGTTTGGGCTCTATGTATGTGGATATACACATGGTTGGTTGTTTTGTTTTCGTTTTAGATCTCAGCCACGCTGAGCTGATGGTGATGACCATCGCCGACATCATCAAGCAGTTAATCGAGGCTCAGGAGCAGGGAAAGGATGTAAATCTGAACAAGTGAGTCGCTATAATGACAATGAAGGGCTGGTTCGCGAGTGTTGGGTGTTTTTTGTGCGGCCATTTATGCCCAGTGTTGTTTTGTGCAGTGTTTTATTATGGTGGAATCGTTCGAGTTGCTTATTTGAGGTGTAGGATACTAAGATATGTGAAATAACCCAATGTTGTCCCAATATTCCTATAACAACTTCCTTTGGGGTTTATTTGCTGTATCTTAAATACCCAGCACAGCAGCTGCAAGGAATTACGCTCAGCTTTGGAGGGGAGTAAACTCTTGGAAAGGGCTGA
>NW_015440782.1:0-1362 GCF_001577835.2 Coturnix japonica | reverse complement strand
GATATGGGGCAGGTGGGGCAGATATGGGGCAGGTGGGTCGGATATGGGGCAGGTGGGTCGGATATGGGGCAGGTGCGTCGGATATGGGGCAGGTGGGTCGGATATGGGGCAGATGGGTCGGATATGGGGCAGGTGGGGCAGATATGGGGCAGGTGGGTCGGATATGGGGCAGATGGGGCAGATATGGGGCAGATGGGTCAGATATGGGGCAGATGGGTCGGATATGGGGCAGGTGGGGCAGACATGGGGCACGCAGCTCAGCTATGGGGCAGCTGACCCAGCTATGGGGCACACAACTCATCTATGGGGCACACAGCTCATCTATGGGGCAGCTGGGTCAGATATGGGGCACACAGCTCATCTATGGGGCACACAGCTCATCTATGGCGCACACAACTCATCTATGGGGCAGCTGACCCAGCTATGGGGCAAACAAAGGCATCTATGGGGCACACAACTCAGCTATGGGGCAGCTGAGTCAGCTATGGGGCACACAACCCACCTATGGAGCAGATGGGACGGATATGGGGCACACAGCTCATCTATGGGGCAGCTGGGTCAGATATGGGGCACATGGGTCAGATATGGGGCACACAGCTCTTCTATGGGGCAGCTGGGTCAGCTATGGGGCACACAGCTCAGCTATGGGGCACGCAGCTCAGCTATGGGGCACACAGCTCATCTATGGGGCAGCTGAGTCAGCTATGGGGCACACAGCTCTTCTATGGGGCAGCTGGGGCAAATATGGGGCATACAGCTCATCTATGGGGCAGCTGGGTCAGATATGGGGCAGCTGGGTCAGATATGGGGCACACAGCTCAGCTATGGGACAGCTGGGTCAGATATGGGGCACACAGCTCTTCTATAGGGCACACAGCTCACCTATGGGGCACGCAACCATCTATGGGGCAGCTAGGTCGGATATGGGGCATGCAGCTCATCTATGGGGCACACAACTCATCTATGGGGCAGCTGGGTGAAATATGGGGCACACAGCTCGTCTATGGGGCAGCTGAGTCAGATATGAAGCACACAGCTCATCTATGGGGCACACAGCTCATCTATGGGGCACACAGCTCATCTATGGGTCAGCCAAAGGCATCTATGGGGCACACAACTCATCTGTGGGGAACCCCATGGGGACCCCAGATCCTGATCCGCAGGGGCCCCAAAGGGACACCAGATCCTGACCCACAGGGACCCCAAACCCCACCCCATATTGACCTCAGACCCTGACCCATAGGGACCCCAAACCTGGACCCACAGCGACCCCAATGGGACCCCAGATCCTGACCCATAGGGACCCCAAACCCCACCCCATACAGCCCCCAGACCCATAGGGACCCCAAGCCAGGACCCACA
>NW_015440781.1:0-1363 GCF_001577835.2 Coturnix japonica | reverse complement strand
TAACCCCATATAACCCCATATCCTCCCATATAACCCCATATCCCCCCATATCCCCCCATATCCCCCCATATAACCCCATATAACCCCATATCCTCCCATATAACCCCATATAACCCCATATCCTCCCATATAACCCCATATAGACCCCATATGACCCCATATAACCCCCATATCCCCCCATATAGACCCCATATATACCCAATATAGACCCTATGTAGACCCAATATAGACCCCATATAACCCCATATAACCCCATATAACCCCATATATCCCCATATAACCCCATATAACCCCATATAGACCCAATATAGACCCCATATAACCCCATATCCCCCCCATATCCTCCCATATCCCCCCATATAACCCATATAACCCCATACAACCCCATATAACCCCATATCCCCCCATATAACCCCATATAACCCCATATATCCCCATATAGACCCCATATAACCCCATATAGACCCAATATAGACCCCATATAACCCCATATAACCCCATATAGACCCCATATAACCCCATATAACCCCATATCCCCCCATATAGACCCCATATAGACCCCATATGACCCCATGTCTCCCCATATCCCCCCATACCCCCCCATATCCCCCCACATAACCCCATATATTCTCTCTCTCCCCCCATTACAGACGGCCCCGACTGGGCGTCCATCTTCCCCCCCGGTTCAATCCTATATAACCCCATATAGACCCCATATAACCCCATATATCCCCATATAACCCCATATAGACCCAATATAGACCCCATATCCCCCCATGTCCCCCCATATATTCTCTCTCTCCCCCATTACAGACGGCCCCGACTGGGCATCCATCTTCCCCCCCGGCTCAATTCTATATAACCCCATATAACCATATAACCCCATATCCCCCCATATAACCCCATATAGTCCCCATATAGACCCCGTATAGACCCCATATAACCCCATATAACCCCATATAACCCCATATATCCCCATATAACCCCATATCCCCCCATATCCCCCCATATAACCCCATATAACCCCATATAGACCCAATATAGACCCCATATAACCCCATATAACCCCATATAACCCCACATAACCCCATATATTCTCTCTCCCATTACAGACGGCCCCGACTGGGCGTCCATGACCCCATATCCCCCCATATCCCCCCCATATCCCCCCATATAACCCCATATAACCCCATATAGACCCCATATGACCCCATATAACCCCCATATCCCCCCATATCCCCCCCATATAGACCCCATATATACCCAATATAGACCCCATGTAGACCCAATATAGACCCCATATAACCCCATATCCCCCCATATAACCCCATATCCCCCCATATAACCCCATATAACCCCATAT
>NW_015440780.1:0-1374 GCF_001577835.2 Coturnix japonica | reverse complement strand
AAAATCCCCCTTTTTAACCCCAAAATCCCCTTTATTAACCCCCGTTTATATGGCTGGGCCTACTAGGCCCGACTAGGCCCGACTAGGCCGCAGTCTTGGGCCTACCTCAAATTTAACCCTAAATCCCCCATTTTAACCCCAAAATCACCCCATAAAACCCGAAAATCTCCCCTTAAAACCCTAAAATGACCCCAAAAAACCCCAAAATCACCCCATAAAACCCTAAAATCCACCTTTTTAACCCCAAAATCCCCTTTATTTACCCCCGTTTATATGGCTGGGCCTACTAGGCCCGACTAGGCCGCAATCTTGGGCCTACCTCAAATTTAACCCTAAATCCCCCATTTTAACCCCAAAATAACCCCATAAAACCCCAAATCACCCCATAAAACCCTAAAATGACCCTATAAAACCCTAAAATGACCCCAAAAAACCCTAAAATCCCCCTTTTTCACCTCAAAATCCCCTTTATTAACACCCCATTATATGTCTGGGCCTACTAGGCCCGACTAGGCCCGACTAGGCCGCAATCTTGGGCCTACCTCAAATCCAACCCTAAATCCCCCATTTTAACCCCAAAATAACCCCTTAAATCCCCAAAATCACCCAATTTAACCCCAAAACTACCCCTTAAAACCCTAAAATCACCCCATAAAACCCTAAAATCCCCCATTTTAACCCCAAAATCCCTTTTAATAACACCCCTTTATATGGCTGGGCCTACTAGGCCCGACTAGGCCCGACTAGGCCGCAACCTTGGGCCTACCTCAAATTTAACCCTAAATCCCCCGTTTTAACCCCAAAATTCCCCCATAAAACCCTATTATCACCCCATAAAACCCTAAAATGACCCCAAAAAACCCTAAAATGACCCCAAAAAACCCTAAAATCTCCCTTTTTTCCTATAGGAGGCCCGGCTTTATGGTCTAGAAATGGCGGCCAAGCGGCGACGTCCCCCCATTACGATGGGCCCCTCCATTCGTTGGTAGGTTCCTATATAGGGGGGGGGGATATAGGGGATTTAATAGGATTTAGGGGATATATAGGGGATTTAATGGGATATAGGGGGATATAGGGTGGATATAGGGTATATAGGGGATATAGGGGCCATATAGGGGGTTATAGGGTCCTATAGGCCTCTTATATGGGATTTCTGGCCCCGACCCTATAACCGACCCTATAACCGACCCTATAGGGGATATAGGGGGATATAGGGTGGATATAGGGGGATATAGGGGCATATAGGGGATATAGGGGGATATAGGGGGACATAGGGTGGTATAGGGGATATAGGGTCGTTATAGGGTCCTATAGGCCTCTTATATGGGATTTATGGCCCCGACCCTATAACCGACCCTATAACCGACCCTATAG
>NW_015440779.1:0-1374 GCF_001577835.2 Coturnix japonica | reverse complement strand
CCCATAGGGACCCATAGGGACCCATAGAGACCCATAGAGACCCATAGGGACCCATAGAGACCCATAGAGACCCATAGAGACCCATAGGGACCCATAGAGACCCATAGGGACCCATAGAGACCCCATAGCGACCCCATAGCGACCCATATAGGCCCTAATGGAGACCCACAGGCCCCAATGGGGACCCATAGGAGACCCATAGACCCATAGGAGACCTATAGGCCCCAATGGGGACCCATAGGAGACCCACAGACCCCATAGGCCCCATATTGGCCCCATAGACCCCATATAGGACCCATAGGAGCCCCACAGACCCCCATATTGGCCCCATAGACCCCATATAGGACCCATAGGAGCCCCATAGACCCCATATTGGCCCCATAGACCCCAATGGAGACCCATAGGAGACCCATAGGAGCCCCATAGACCCCATAGGCCCCATATAGACCCCATAGACCCCATAGATCCCACAGACCCCAATGGAGACCCATAGGAGACCCATAGGAGCCCCATAGACCCCATATAGGCCCCATATAAACACCATAGACCCCATAGGGGACCCATAGGAGCCCCATAGACCCCATATAGGCCCCATATAGACCCCATAGGGGACCCATAGGAGCCCCATAGGAGCCCCATAGACCCCATAGGCCCCATATAGACCCCATAGACCCCATAGAGACCCATAGGACCCACAAGCCCCAATGGAGACCCACAGACCCCAATAGAGACCCAGAGACCCCATAGGAGCCCCATAGACCCCATATAGGCCCCATATAGACCCCATAGGAGCCCCATAGACCCCATATAGGCCCCAATGGGGACTCATAAGAGACCCATAGGCCCCAATGGAGACCCATAAGCCCCATATAGACCCCATAGACCCCATAGGAGCCCCATAGGAGCCCCATAAGACCCCATAGGAGCCCCATAGACCCCCATATAGGCCCCATAGACCCCATATAGGACCCATAGGAGCCCCATAGACCCCCATATTGGCCCCATAGACCCCATATAGGACCCATAGGAGACCCATAGACCTCATATAGACCCCATAGACCCCATACAGGCCCCATATAAACCCCATATAAACCCCATAGAGACCCATAGGGACCCATAGAGCCCCATAGGGACCCATAGGGACCCATAGAGACCCATAGGAGCCCCATAGACCCCATAGGCCCCATATAAACCCCATAGACCCCATAGAGACCCCATATAGACCCCATAGGGACCCATAGAGCCCCATAGGAGCCCCATAGACCCCCTATTACCGTGATGCTGAGGTCGGGGTTGACCAATCGGACCCTGAGCTCCTTGGCCAGCACCCAAAGGACCCATAGGGACCCATAGGAGACCCATAGACCCCATAGA
>NW_015440778.1:0-1375 GCF_001577835.2 Coturnix japonica | reverse complement strand
GGGCCCTGAACAGCAGAAGGCTTTTGAGCAGATTAAACAAGAGATAGCCCGTGCCGTGGCCCTGGAGCCAGTACAGACGAGAGAGGATGTAAAGAACATCTTCTACATTGCTGGTGCTGGAGAGAAAGGTCCCACTTGGAGTCTGTGGCAAAGAGCCTCATGAGAGACCTGAGGCCGACCCCTGGGATTTTGGAGTTGAGCGTACAAGGGCTCTGAAGAGTGCTACATTCCAACTGAGAAGATCTTAGCTGCGTATGACGGGGTTTGGGCTGCTTCTGAAGTAGTAGATACTGAAACGCAGCTCCTTCTGGCACCTCGACTGCCAGGGCTGAACTGAATGTTCAAAGGAGAGGTTCCCTCCACCCATCATGCTACCGATGCCACCTGGAGCAACTGGATGGCACTGATTACACACCCAGCATGGATGGGGAACCTCAGCCATGCAGGGATCCAGGAGGTGATCATGGACTGGCCTGAAGGTAAAAAGTTAGGAGCATCAGCTGCAGAAAAGGTATCACGTGCTAAAGAGGCCCCACTATACAACGAACTACCATGACAGGTTGCAGAGGCCACTGAAGGTAAAGGAGAATCAAGTCAGTTTGCAGAGGTAAAGGCTGTCCAGCTGGCCTTGGATGTTGCTGAATGGGAGAGGTGGCCAATGCTGTATCTTTATACTGACTAATGGATGGTGGCAAATACCATATGGGGGTGCTTACAGCAGTGGGAACAAAATAACTGGCAGCGGAGGGGTAAACCTATTTGGGCTGCTGGACTGTGGAAAGACATTGCTGCCCAAATAAAAAATATGGTTGTAAAGGTGCACCATGTGGATGCGCATTTGCCCAAGATTCGGGCTACTGAAGAACATCAAAACAACCAGCAGGTGGATTAGGCTGCTAGGATTGAAGTGGCTCAGGTAGATCTGGACTGGCAACATAAGGGTGAATTATTTCTAGCTCAGTGGGCCCATGATACCTCAGGCCATCAGGGAAGAGATGTGACATATAAGTGGGCCAGAGACCGAGGGGTGGACTTAACTATGGATGCTATTGCACAGGTTATTCATGACTGTGAAACGTGCTATAATTAAACAAGACAAGAGGATGAAACCTCTCTGAGAGGAAGGACGATGGCAGAAGGTTAAATACAGGGAGGAGTGGCAGGTTGATTATATCACCTTGCCACCATCTCACAATGCTAAGTGTTATGTGCTTACCATGGTGAAGGCAACCACTGGGTGGCTTGACACATACACAGTACCCATACTACCACCTGAAACACCGCACTGAATCTTGAGAAGCAAGTCCTGTGGCAACATGGCACCCCAAGAGGAATTGAGTCTGATAATGGGACACATTTCAAACATTCCCTTATA
>NW_015440777.1:0-1381 GCF_001577835.2 Coturnix japonica | reverse complement strand
GGTATTGGGGTCTTTGGGGGGATTGGGGGCGTTTGGGTATGTCTTAATGGGACTTTATTAGGTCATCTTGGGGTTATTGGGCTCTTCTTGGTGGTGGGGCTCGTTAAGGGGTCAGTAGAAGAGTTGGGGGGCATTGGGACTTTATGGGGTCATCTTGGGGGGATTGGGGTCTTCTTGGTGGTGGAGCTCGTTAAGGGGTCAGTATGGGGGGTTTTGGGGTATTGGGGCATTTGGGTATGACTTTATGGGGTCTTTGGGGGGATTGGGGGCGTTTCGGTATGTCTTAATGGGACTTTATGGGGTCGTCTTGGGGNGATGGAACCTTCAGGACCTTGGAGAGCTCCCGGGTACCTTGGACAGCTCCGGGAGGATTGGGGACATTTGGGGTCGTCTTAATGGGACTTAATGGGGTCATCTTGGGATTGGGGTCTTCTATGAGGGGATTGGGGGCATTTGGGTATGTCTTAATGGGACTTTATGGGGTCATCTTGGGGTTATTGGGGTCTTCTTGGTGGTGGAGCTCGTTAAGGGGTCAGTATGGGAGGGAGTTTGGTTTGGGGTGGGATTGGGGCATTTGGGTATGTTGTAATGGGACTTTATGAGGTCATCGTGGGGTAATTGGGGTCTTCTTTGGGGGGATTGGGGTCTTTGGGAGGATTGGGGGCGTTTGGGTATGTCTTAATGGGACTTTATGGGGTCATCTTGGGATTGGGGTCTTCTTTGGGGGGATTGGGGTCTTCTATGGGGGGATTGGGGGCATTTGGGTCTTCATGGGACTTTATGGGGTCTTCTTTGGGGGGACTGGGGGCGTTTCAGTATGTCGTAATGGGACTTTATGGGGTCATCTTGGGGTAATTGGGGTCTTTGGGGGGATTGGGGGCGTTTGGGTATGTCTTAATGGGACTTTATGGGGTCGTCTTGGGGTAATTGGGGTCTTTGGGGGGATTGGGGGCATTTGGGTCTTAATGGGACTTTATGGGGTCATCTTGGGGTGATTGGGGTCTTCTTGGTGGTGGAGCTCGTTAAGGGGTCAGTATGGGGGGTTTTGGGGTATTGGGGCATTTGGGGATGTCTTAATGGGTCTTTATGGGGTCATCTTGGGATTGGGGTCTTCTTTGGGGGGATTGGGGGCATTTGGGTATGTCTTGATGAGGAGCCCATAGACCCCATATGGACACCATGGGTATATTGGGGTGACAATGGGGACCCCATATGGACACCATGGGACCCCATATGGACACCGTGGGTATATGGGGTGGTAGTAGGGACCCCATTGAACCCCCCCGACCCCATATAAACCCAGGTACATCCACTACGTGTTCGACCTCGGGGACGGCCCGTCGTTGATGAAGGGCAACTCGGAGCAGGCGCTGCACGACGG
>NW_015440776.1:0-1387 GCF_001577835.2 Coturnix japonica | reverse complement strand
GCCCCATAGAGCCCCACAGAGACCCCATAGACCCCCCATAGAGACCCCATACACCCCATAGAGCCCCATAGACCCCATATAGACCCATAGATACCCCATAGAGCCCCATAGACCCCATATAGACCCATAGACACCCCATAGGACCCCATAGACCCCATAGAGCCCCATAGACCCCCTAATACCTGCTGTGTGACGAAGCTGCTCCCCATGGTGACCCCGACCCACAGACTCAGCCCCACAGCGACCCATAGAGACCCCATAGAGCCCCATAGAGCCCCATAGACACCCCATAGAGCCTTATAGTGACCCCATAGAACCCCACAGAGCCCCATAGACCCCATAGACACCCCATAGAGACCCACAGAGACCCCATAGAACCCCATAGACACCCCATAGAGCCCTATAGACACTCCATAGAGACCCATAGACACCCCACAGAACCCCATAGACACCCCATAGGCCCCATTGCTCCCCATATAACCCCATAGTGACCCCATAGACACCCCATAGAGCCCTATAGAGCCCCATAGACACCCCGTAGACCCCATAGACACCCCATAGAGACCTATAGAGACCCCATAGAGACCCATAGACACCCCATAGAGCCCCATAGACCCCATAGGTACCTGCTGTGTGACGAAGCTGCTCCCCATGGTGACCCCGACCCACAGACTCAGCCCCACAGCCAGCAGCCTCTTCCTGTTGTAACGATCACCAAGGAAGCCAAAGAGGGGAGCCAGCGCCATGTAGCTCACGATGAACGCTATGGGGCACGACCCACAAGTGAGTCAGACCCGTAAGTGTGGGGCAGGACCCATAAGTGTGGGGCCAGACCCATAAGTGTGGGGCCAGACCCATAAGTGGGGAGCCAGCGCCATGTAGCTCACAATGAACGCTATGGGGCACGACC
The DNA here is from genome assembly GCF_001577835.2 of Coturnix japonica. NCBI lineage: Eukaryota > Metazoa > Chordata > Aves > Galliformes > Phasianidae > Coturnix > Coturnix japonica. Next base: position 477 of record NW_015440776.1, on the reverse strand, counting down.
CACAAGTGAGTCAGACCCATAAGTGTGGGGCCAGACCCATAAGTGTGGGGCTGGACCCATAAGTGGGACCCATAAGTGTGGGGCTGGACCCATAAGTGGGGGGCAGGACCCATAAGTGAAACCCATAAGTGGGGAGGGGTGGGGCCAGACCCATAAGTGTGGGGCTGGACCCATAAGTGGGGAGCCAGCGCCATGTAGCTCACGATGAATGCTATGGGGCACGACCCACAAGTGAGTCAGACCCATAAGTGGGGGGCCAGACCCATAAGTGTGGGGCTGGACCCATAAGTGTGGGGCTGGGACCCATAAGTGTGGGGCTGGGACCCATAAGTGTGGGGCTGGACCCATAAGTGTGGGGCTGGGACCCATAAGTGTGGGGCTGGGACCCATAAGTGTGGGGCCAGACTCATAAGTGGGGGGCTGGACCCATAAGTGTGGGGCTGGGACCCATAAGTGGGGGGCTGGGACCCATAAGTG
>NW_015440775.1:0-1391 GCF_001577835.2 Coturnix japonica | reverse complement strand
GAAAAGAAAAGAAAAGAAAAGAAAAGAAAAGAAAAGAAAAGAAAAGAAAAGAAAAGAAAAGAAAAGAAAAGAAAAGAAAAGAAAAGAAAAGATAAGAAAGAGAAAAAAAACATTTTATTTGTTTGTGAAAAGGAGTAGCACCCTTACTCCAAGGAAGACCAGTTGGTGGGCTGCCCCCAGCAGAGGTCATAGAAACCCTGGTATTTCAAATAGCTGACTGTCTGGCAGATAAGTCTGCCAAAAAAAGAAGAAAAAGCTGACAGTCAGGTTTTATAAAGGTCCATGAATGTTATCAGTCTTTTTCCATTAACCATCATTTTGGTTGATCAGCAACCAAACAGCAATAAGGTTGTGGGATTCAAAATTAAGCCAAAACAGAAACATCTATTAGGAGAACACATTTGGGCACCTTGAGTTGTAATTGGAAATTCTGTATCACAAACACTTGAAGAGAAGGAAAATTAAGGTCTTCTTAAATAAATAAATAAATAAAGTTGTGCTGCAGCTTTAAGAGATATCTTTTTACATATGTGTAATGAAAATATCCAATATATTCCAATTCTTGGCTTTTAATGAGGACCTGAAAGACTGAAACTCGGTGTAGGATGATGAAGTTCCAATTTGTGAGATGTTGTGCAAAGGAATTTACTGACTGGGTTTGGAAAACTTTGAAAATAAACTAGTCTAAAAATAAGGAATGAAACTGTTCTAGGGCATGTCTGATGCTTCCTATAGTCCTTTGAGAATACTTAGCAAGAAGGAAAAGTAACTATGTAAAGCAAGGCAGAGCAAGACTGAGCACTGTGATGGAAAAATGTTGACATACTAATAGTACTGCAATGAGCTTCTTAGCACTTAAACAGTTCCGCTTATTGTTGCCACCAATAGCAGCAGTAGTAACCAGGAAATGCTGAGATAAATGACTAAAGATCTTTTTTACATCTCCACAGGGAGTGCATACTCTTTGCGAGCCTTTTTCTTTGGGAAATAGTTTGATTACAGTCATTTTTAGCCTGCTGAGATATCATATGAACATAATCGATGTGTAACGTGACTGGGATTTATTTATTTATTTATTTTTATATAATAGCAGATCTCGTTGTATTTTGTTTTTATAAAAAGAATAAGCTAAATGTTTTTAAAAGCAGGTGGTGGTTTTATTGCCATCTACTGTACATAGTGGTAGTAATTTATATTGATAGTCTAATATAAAAATATTGTCTTGTCATGTTAAAATGCAATAAATATGTTCTGCAGAGAAGTGCTTGGGAGTATAATCATTACGTGCATATGCCAAATAAATTAGTGGAAAGGAATATCTAACTCAATGTTAAGCAATCTCATGGAAGTTGACTTTATAAAGATCTAACTTCCCCATAAGTGCAAACTGT
>NW_015440774.1:0-1394 GCF_001577835.2 Coturnix japonica | reverse complement strand
CCATACCTGGCGTGTTTCTCGGTGCTCTCAGCCATGGCCAGTGCCCGTCCCAGCGCCGCCTTCACCTCATTGACCAGCGCCACCTGAGCGTCCGTCCCGCTGCCCGCGGCCGCCAGACTGGCCAGGAACAGCCGCGCCAGCGCCGGGGTGTCCTTGTCCTCCGAGCTCTGGTTGTGGGGCAGCAGGTGGTCCAGGACAAAGGCCAGGACGCTGCAGTCCTATGGGGGGAGATGTGGGGTGAGGGGGGGTGGGGGGGGTTAGGGGGCAGTATGGGGTTGTGGGGAGATGTGGGGAGATGGGGTCTGTGTGGGGCGCTATGGGGTGTGGGATGATGGGGGGAGATGGGGGGCACTATGGGGTGATGGGGGATTGGGGTGATGTGGGGAGATGGGGGGCTATGGGGGGTGTGGGGAGATGGGGGGCGGTGTGGGGCGCTATGGGGTGTGGGATGCTGTGGGGAACAGTGGGGCCCTATGGGGATGCAATTATCTATCACAGACACACGCCCCCGCAATCCCTGACCCCCATTATCCCCTGTAGGGCCATTATCAATCCCTATATTCCCCCCATAGGGCATCGGGTGCTCCATGTCCCATATAACCCATTACCCCCTATAACCCCATTACCCCCCATAGGGCATCGGGTGCTCCATGTCCCCTATAACCCCATTATCCCCTATAATCCCTATAACCCATTATCCCCTATAACCCATTACCCCCTATAACCCCTATAACCCCATTACCCCCTATAACCCCTATAACCCCATTACCCCCTATAACCCCATTATCCCCTATAACCCCATTATCCCCTATAACCCCTATACCCCATTACCCCCTATAACCCCTATAACCCCATTACCCCCTATAACCCCTATAACCCCATTACCCCCTATAGGGCATCGGGTGCTCCATTATCCCCTATAACCCATTACCCCCTATAACCCCATTACCCCCTATAACCCATTATCCCCTATAACCCCTATAAACCCATTATCCCCTATTACCCCCTATAACATATAACCCCTATAACCCCTATAACCCCATTACCCCCTATAACCCCTATAACCCCATTATCACCTATAACCCCTATAACCCCATTACCCCCTATAACCCCATTACCCCCTATAACCCCATTACCCCCTATAACCCCTATAACCCCATTACCCCCTATAACCCCTATAACCCCATTACCCCCTATAACCCCTATAACCCCTTGTCCCCTATAACCCCTTATTACAGGGCATCGGATGCTCCATGTCCCATATAACCCATTACCCCCTATAACCCCTATAACCCCATTACCCCCTATAACCCCTATAACCCCATTACCCCCTATAACCCCATTACCCCCTATAACCCATTACCCCCTATAACCCCATTACCCCCTATAACCCC
>NW_015440773.1:0-1398 GCF_001577835.2 Coturnix japonica | reverse complement strand
TTGCCCAGGGCCCCGTCCAACCTGGTCTTGAACACCTCCAAGGACGGGGCATCCACAACCTCCCTGGGCAGCCTGTTCCAGGGCCTAACCACTCTAACCCCTCTGAACAACGACCGAAGAACAGCCTTCATAGCGCAGCTCACCTCCGACCCAACCCGGGGCTCCGCAGACGTGCGGCAACGCAAGGCGGTGCGGAGGGACCCCGCCCTGAGGCGGGCCCGGCACACCCCGACGGCAGCGGGGAGGCCGTGAGGAGGCCGACCCTGAAGAGCAGCCGGGCCGGCGCCGCTCTCGGGGCGCGCAGGGGTAGCGGTGAAGCGGAGGGCCGCAGCAGGCCCGGACAGCGGCCGCCACTCACCGCTGCTGCGGCCGCCACCGCCGTGCTGCCGCCGCCGCCGCCCCGCCTCTCTCCGTGGGGCCGGGCGGGACCGAGCGCCGCCCGCAGACTGAGCCGTGAGCTATCGCGAGACAAGGGCGGCGCTTGTCCCTCCCGGCGGCCCGTCAGCAGCGACGCTGTTGCCATAGTGTCAACGCGGCCGGTGTCGGCGGCTTCGTCCCGCTCCCCCACGCGTTGGGGACGGACCCCGAGCCGCCGGCGGTGCCCCGCTGTAGGATGGAAAGCGAGGGAGGCTGTCGTTCGTGGGGAGGGAGAAAAGACACTGAGATCGTCTATGAAAAGCTTCTGTTTAAGATCAGGTTGCCCGAGTGCCTTATCCAGGTGGCGTGTGGTCATCAGCACTGCGCCTTCCCCCTCAATAGCAATGAACTGTGTGTCTGGAATACAGCTGGAGGCTCCACTGTGAAGGTAAAGCCACGACAACTCCCGCTGTACGCTATAGAACAACCTTGTAGCACTTACAGCAGCCTTCCAGTACCTGAAAGGAGCCTACAGGAAGCTGGGGAGGGACTAATTAGAAGCACATGTAGCAACGGGACAAGGGGATGTAGTTTTAAACTGGAAGAGAGTAGATTTAGACTAGACGTTAGGAAGAAGTTCTTTACTGTGAGGGTGGTGAGACACTGGAACAGGTTGCCCAGCAAGGCTGTGGATGCCCCTCCCTGGAAGCATTCAAGGCCAGGCTGGATGGGGCTCTGAGCAACCTGGTTTAGGGGGAGGTGTCCCTTTAATATCATCAACTAGATGATATGAAAGGTCCCTTCCAATCCAAACCATTCTATGTGTTATCCACGTATAGCCAAATTAGACACAAAACCTAGAATAACACCATACAAGCTGCTACAAGGGAACTGTACTTCATCCCAGCACAGCTATATTGTAAATTATTAAGGGCTTTTGGAACAATGAAAGAAAATGAGTTTGAAACAGTTACACACACAGAATCACACAGAATCGCAGAATGACCCGGGTTGGAAGGGACCTCAAGGATCATGTAGTTC
>NW_015440772.1:0-1401 GCF_001577835.2 Coturnix japonica | reverse complement strand
CCCCCCAGTAATGAATAAGGGGGGTACCCTATAACTTATGGGGTGAAACCCATAAATGACCCCATAACCCAAACACAGCAGCCCAGCCCTCGATGGAATGGGGTCTGAACCCCAAGGGGATCCAGGAGATCCACCCAGTGGTACAGCTCACACTATAGGGGGAGACACTATAGGTTATGGGGTGAACCCATATCTGACCCCATAACCCAAACACAGCAACCCAGCCCTCAATGGAATGGGGTCTGAACCCCAAAGGGATCCAGGAGATCCACCCAGTGGTACAGCTCACACTATAGGGGGAGACCCCATAGGTTATGGGGTGAAACCATATCCCACCCCATAACCTGACCACAGCAACCCAGCCCTCAATGGAATGCGGTCTGAACCCCAAAGGGATCCAGGAGATCCACCCAGTGGTACAGCTCACACTGCAGGGGGAGACCCTATAGGTTATGGGGTGAAACCATATCTGACCCCATAACCTGACCCCCATCAACCCCTTCAACACAGCAGCCCAGCCCTCAATGGATGGGGTCTGAACCCCAAGGGGATCCAGGAGATCCACCCAGTGGTACAGCTCACACTATAGGGGGAGACCCTATAAGTTATGGGGTGAAACCATATCCCACCCCATAACCTGACCCCCATCAACCCAGCCCTCAATGGAATGGGGTCTGAACCCCAAAGGGATCCAGGAGATCCACCCAGTGGTACAGCTCACACTGCAGGGGGAGACCCTATAAGTTATGGGGTGAACCCATATCCCACCCCATAACCTGACCCCCATCAACCCCTTCAACACAGCAGCCCAACCCTCAATGGAATGGGGTCTGAACCCCAAAGGGATAAGGGCCCCCCAAGGCCCTAAAAGGGGGATAAGAACCCCCCCCAGTTATGAATAAGGGGGGGGACCCTAAAAGTTATGGGGTGAAACCCTTATCCAACCCCATATCATCCCCTTCAACCCAGTAGCCCAACTCTCAATGTAATGTCAATGTAATGTCTGAACCCCAAAGGAATAAGGACCCCCCCATAATGAATAAGGGGAATAAGGAGCCCCCCCCCAGCACTAAAAGGGGGCACTGAAAGTTATAGGGTCTCTTTGGGTGGGGGTCCCTATGCCCATTATCTCCTTAGGGGGGGTCCCTATGCCCCTTATCTCTTTGGGGGGGCTTAGGGGGGGGGGTCCCTATGGTTATTATCTCTTTGGGGGGGGGTCCCTATGCCCCTTATCTCTTTGGGGGGGGCCCTATGGCCCTTATCTTTTGGAGGGGGGGCCCTATGGTTATTATCTCTGGGGGGGAGTCCTTATACCCCTTGTCTCTTGGGGGGGGGGTCCCTATGGCCATCATCTCTGAAGGGGGGGGTCCCTATGGCCACTGGAAGGGTCCCAATGCCATT
>NW_015440771.1:0-1401 GCF_001577835.2 Coturnix japonica | reverse complement strand
TGGCTGTGTGGTAAAGTTCCCACTGACTGGAAAAGGGGAAATATAACCCTCATTTTTAAAAAGGAAAAAATAAAATAAAATCCAGAGAACTACTATCAGTCTCACCTCTGTGCCTGGCAAGATCATGGAGCAGATCCTTCTGAAGGCACATGGAAAATAAAGATGAGGTGATTGGTGGTAACCAACATGGCTTCACCAAGGGCAAGTCATGCCTGACAAACTTGGTGGCCTTTTATAATGGAGTTATAGCATCATTGGGAAAAGAAAGAACAACTGACATTATCTACCTGGACTTCACTGTTCCACATGACATCCTCCCCACCAAACTGGAGAAAAACAGATCTGATGGGTAGATCACTCACTGGATAAGGAATTGGCTGGATCTCAGAGAGCTGCAGTCACTGATCAGTGTCTAGGTGGTGCGCAGCGACGAGTGGTGTCTCTTGGGCATCAGTGCTGGTACTGGTCATATTTAGCATCTTTGTATGTGACATGGACAGTGGGATTGAGTGCACTCTCAGCAAGTTTGCAGATGACACCAAGCTGAGTGGTGCAGTTGATGTGCTAGAGGGAAGGGATGCTACCCAGAGGGACCTGGGCAGGCTTGAGAGGTCGGTCCACATCAACCTCATGAAGTTCAACAAGGCCAAGTACAGGGTCCTGCACCTAGGTCAGGGTAACCCCAAGCACAGATACAGGTTGGACAGAGAATGGCTTGAGAGAAGGATTTGAGGATGTCGGTTGATGAAAGATTCAACATGAGCTGGCAATGTATGCTTTCAGCCCAGGAGGCCAGCCGTATCCTTGGTTGAGAGAAGTGTGACCAGCAGCAGGTTGAGGGAGGTGATTCTGTCCCTCTACTCTGCTCTTGTGAGACCTCACCTGGAGTATTGCATCCAGTTCTGAGGCTCACAAAACAAGAAGGACATGGACCTGTTGGAGCAGGCCAGGGGAGGGTCATGAAGGTGATCACAGGGCTGGAGCACCTCTCCTATGAGGACAGGCTAAGAGAGCTGGGACTTTTCAGCCTGGAGAAGAGAAGGCTCTGGGGGTACCTCATAGCAGCCTTCCAGTATCTGAAGGAGGCCTACAGGAAAGCTGGGGAGGGCCTTTTTATTAGGGCATGTAGTCACAGGACAAGGGGAAATGGCTTTAAACTGGAAGAGGGTAGATTTAGACTAGATATTAAGAACAAATTCTTTACTCTGATGGTGGTGACACACTGGAACAGGTTGCTCAGTGAGGCTGTGGATGCCCCCTCCCCAGAAGCACTTAAGGTCAGGCTGGATGGGGCTTAGAGCAACGTGGTGTAGAGGGAGGTGTCCCTGCATGTAGCAGGGGGGTTGGAACTAGGTGACCCTTCCAACCCAAACCATTCTGTGATTCTATGAAGAATCTGCA
>NW_015440770.1:0-1402 GCF_001577835.2 Coturnix japonica | reverse complement strand
CGGATCCCGGGTAGAGCCTCTTGATGCTGTCCATGATCTCCGCCTTCCTCTGCTGCCTGCTGCTCTCCCATTGGGATTTGGACCCTATAACCCCCCATTACAGCCCCTATAACAGCCCTATATCCCCCTTATTGACCCTATATCCCCTTATTGACCCTATATCCCCTCACCACGGATCCCGGGTAGAGCCTCTTGATGCTGTCCATGATCTCGGCCATTCTCTGCTGCCTGCTGCTCTCCCATTGGGATTTGGACCTCCCCCATTGGGATCTTAAGACCCCCATTGACATATTAAGACCCCCATTGACATGTTAAGACCCCCATTGGGATCTCAAGACCCCCATTGGGATTTGGACGCCCCCATTGGCATTTTAAGACCCCCATTAGGATCTTAAGACCCCCATTGGCATTTTAAGACCCCTATTGGGTTCTTAAGACCCCCCCTTAGGATCTGAACCTCCCATTGGGATCTTAAGACTCCCATTGGCATTTTAAGACCCCCTTTGGGATCTTAAGACCCCTACTGAGATCTTAAGACCCCCATTGGGCTTTGGAGCCCCCCATTGTGATCTTAAGACCCCTATTGGGATTTGGACACCCCCATTGGGATCTTAAGACCCCCATTGGGATTTGGACACCCCCATTGGGATCTTAAGACCCCCACTGACATATTAAGACCCCCATTGACATATTAAGAGCCCCATTGACATATTAAGACACCCATTGGGATCTCAAGACCCCCATTGGGATTTGGACGCCCCCATTGGGATTCTAAGACCCCTATTGGGATCTTAAGACCCCCACTGACATATTAAAACCCCCATTGGGATTTGGATGCCCCCATTGGGATCTTAAGACCCCCATTGGGATTTGGACACCCCCATTGGCATTTTAAGACCCCCATTGGGATCTTATGACCCCCATTGGCATTTTAAGACCCCCATTGGGATCTTAAGACCCCCATTGGGATTTGGACTTCCCCATTGACATATTAAGACCCCCATTGGCATCTTAAGACCCCCATTGACATATTAAGACCCCCATTGGGATTTGGAGCCCCCCATTGGGATCTTAAGACCCCCATTGGGATTTGGACGCCCCCATTGGGATCTTAAGACCCTCATTGGGATTTGGATGCCCCCATTAGCATTTTAAGACCCCCATTGGGATCTTAAGACCCCTATTGGGATTTAGCCCCCCATGACCCTCTATCCCCTCACCACGGATCCCGGGTAGAGCCTCTTGATGCTGTCCATGATCTCCGCCTTCCTCTGCTGCCTGCTGCTCTCCCACTGGGATTTGGACCTCCCCATTGGGATCTCAAGACCCCCATTGCTTATTAAGCCCCCCATGACCCTCTATGCTCTCACCACGGATCCCGGGTAGAGCCTCTTGATGCTGT
>NW_015440769.1:0-1404 GCF_001577835.2 Coturnix japonica | reverse complement strand
GGATGGGGGCGGGGCTTAACGAGATGGGCGTGGCTTAATGCGGGTTGCTGGGCGAGGCAGCCAATCAGAGGGCGTGGTTTGGCTTTGAAGGGCGGGGCTGCAGCACAGTAGGCGGGGCTTCCTCTTAGTGGGCGTGGCCACACGGAAGGGGCGTGGCTTCCCGTTAGAGTAAGCGTGGCTTCTCATTGGCTCACATCCCCGCGGTGGGCGTGGCTTCCGCTCAGTGGGCGTGGCTTCCCTCGGTGGGCGTGGCTTCTCATTGGCCCATTCCGCTGTGGTGGGCGTGGCTTTCGATTATGTGGGCGTGGCTTCCGCTCAGTGGGCGTGGCTTCTCGTTGGCTCGTTCCCCTGTGGGGGCGTGGTTTCCTATCAGTGGGCGTGGCTTCGTCTTTGTGGGCGTGGCTTCTGTTCTGTGGGCGTGGCTTCTCATTGGCTCATTCCGCTTCCGTGGGCGTGGCTTCCGCTCAGTGGGCGTGACTTCCCCTTTGTGGGCGTGTCTTCCCTCGATGGGCGTGGCTTCTCATTGACCCATTCCGCCGCGGTGGGCGTGGTTTCCTCTCGGTGGGCGTGGCTTCCTCTCAGTGGGCGTGGCTTCCTATCGTTGGCCTGGCTTCTCATTGGCTCATTCCTCCGCGGTGGGCGTGGTTTCCTCTCGGTGGGCGTGGCTTCAGCTCAATGGGCGTGGCTTCCTCTCGGTGGCGTGGCTTCTCATTGGCTCATTCCGCTGCGGTGGGCGTGGCTTCCCCTTTGTGGGCGTGGCTTCCTATCGTTGGCCTGGCTTCTCATTGGCTCATTCCTCTGCGGTGGGCGTGGCTTCCTCTCGGTGGGCGTGGCTTCGCTCTGCCCGGCGCGCCTTCCTCCCCACGTGTTCATTCCATCCTCGCAGTGGGCGTGGCCACCTCCAAAAGGGGGCGTGGCCAACCCCAAAAAGGGGCGTGACCACACACAAAAGGGGCGTGGTCTCACCCAAAGGGGGCGTGGTTTCCCCCTAAGCCCCGCCCCCCGCCGTCCCGTCGCTCCACCTTAAGAGCAGCCGGTACCATCGGCCGTTCGTCCTTAAGTCGCGGGCGGCGGCGTCGTGAGGAAGAGGAGGAGGAGGAGGAGAACGAAGGGGGGGGGGCGGGTCTTGGGGGGGCTATGGCGGGTCCGCCGCCTCCACCGCCGGGCCCTGAGGCTCCTCGTTATCAAGAGTGGATTTTAGATACCATCGATTCGTTACGTTCCCGTAAAGCCAGACCGGATTTAGAAAGGATTTGTCGGATGGTTCGAAGAAGACACGGGCCGGAACCTGAAAGAACCAGGGTTGAATTAGAGAAGCTGATCCAACAACGAGCCGTTCTACGAGTCAGCTACAAGGGCAGCATCTCGTACCGCAACGCGGCCAGAGTCCAACCCCCACGGAGA
>NW_015440768.1:0-1409 GCF_001577835.2 Coturnix japonica | reverse complement strand
AGCACCCATAGACCCCCATTGTATCACCCCATAGACCCCATTACAGCACCCATAGACCCCCATTGTATCACCCATAGACCCCCATTGTATCACCCATGGGTGCTGTCTGTCCCCATAGGTTCCGGTGAACCCAATTTCGACGCCCTGGAGTCCAACCCGTATCGCAGCCGGAAGCAGCGCCAGGAGTGGCAAGTCAAGGCCCTGCTGGAGAAGGTCAGCACCCATGGGTGCCATTGGGAACCATTGGGAACCATTGATACCTATTGGCACCCATGGGTGTCATTGATAACCATTGATACCCATGGGGACCCACTGATACCCATTGGGACCCATGGGTGTCATTGATAACCATTGGGACCCATTGGGACCCACTGATACCCATTGGGACCCATGGGTGCCATTGAGAACCATTGGGACCCATTGATAACCATTGGGACCCATGGGTGCCATTGGGAACCATTGGGACCCATTGGGACCCACTGATACCCATTGGGACCCATGGGTGCCATTGAGAACCATTGGGACCCATTGGGACCCATTGATAACAATTGGGACCCTTCATACCCATTGGCACCCATTGATACCCATTGGGACCCATTGATACCTATTGGGACCCATTGGGACCCATTGACAACCATTGGCACCCATGGGTGTCATTGATAACCATTGGGACCCATGGGTGTCATTGATACCCATTGATACCCATGGGTGCCATTGAGAACCATTGGGACCCATTGATACCTATTGGGACCCATTGGCACTCATGGGTGTCATTGATAACCATTGGGACCCATTGATACTCATGGGTGCCATTGAGAACCATTGGGACCCATGGGTGTCATTGATACCCATTGGCACCCATTGGCACCCATTGATACCCATTGGCACCCATGGGTGTCATTGATACCCATGGAGAAACATTGATACCCATTGACACCCATGGGTGTCATTGATAACCATTGGGACCCATTGGCACCCATTGAATCCCATTGGGACCCATTGATACCCATGGGGACCCATTGATAGCCATTGGCATCCATGGGTGTCATTGATAACCATTGGGACCCACTGATACCCATGGGTGTCATTGATACCCATTGCTACCCATTGCTACCCATTGATACCCATTGATACCCATTGCTACCCATTGATACCCATTGCTACCCATTGATACCCATTGCTACCCATTGAATCCCATTGACACCATTGACTCCCATTGACACCCATTGGCTCCCATTGACTCCCATTGACTCCCATTGACACCCATTGACTCCCATTGACTCCCATTGACCCCCATTGACTCCCATTGACTCCCATTGACCCCCATTGACTCCCATTGACCCCCATTGACTCCCATTGACTCCCATTGACACCATTGACTCCCATTGACACCATTGACTCCCATTGAC
>NW_015440767.1:0-1417 GCF_001577835.2 Coturnix japonica | reverse complement strand
GTGTATGTTTGGTGGCCCTGCCAGGCAGGGGGTTGGAACTACATGATCCTTGAGGTCCCTTCCAACTCGGGTCATTCTGTGATTCTGTGATATGGCAAACTGTGCCTATTTTTAAGGGTGGTGAGTCACTCACTGATTCAAAATAATCAGACATGTTAGTTCAGATTAAGGCTTAGTACGTTACTCCAGGCATACAATTAATGAAGATAAGTGTCATACTATACTTTATTTTGACATTTTGAGGCCAGCTACCTGACACCAAGCTTTGCAGAAGGAAACAACATCTGCATTTGCAGGTATTTATTACTAACCAACAGCATTTCTTCATCTAACTCTGACTGTCCAAAAGCATTCAAAGTCTTGCAGGTAGAAAACATGGCCAGAACATATCAGGGAAGGGCCTAAAAGTTACTTTCTAAGGAAGATAACACCTCCACTCCCCCAGCAGACCTTCACTAAGACAGAACAATGCCAGAATTGCACTGTATTCCAACTTCGAGGCAGCTATTTCTATTGCATGCATGGGAAGACTGAAAAATCAACTTGATTTTCTCAGTTAGAAATAAGAGCCCTGGAACAGATAACCCAAAGTTCCCTGCTTATCCCTTATAAGCAGCCTATTCTTCTCTTTTTCTTCTCAGTAGAGAAAAGCCCCTATAGAGTACATGTCACACTGACTGTACAGGACTGATATGAACCGAACAAACAGCACACCCTGTCAATGACATTTCAAATGACATAAAAAACAAACTAAAAGGGACATCTTTCTATTTCTGTTGTTTAAGCTTGCTAATGAAGTCACATCCATTACAATCCTGGGTCATATCCAACAGAACCTCAATGCTATTATGCCCAAAGGGTTGTATTATAGCTTAAGTTTGCAGTTCAGATCACCGCAGAGCAGTTTGGGTTGGAAGGGACCTTAATGCTCATCCAGTTCCAACCTGGCTTTCCAGACGATTAGTGGGTATAAGAACACAATTGCTGCTACCTTGCTGCAATGGAAGCAGGACATTTACACAAACTCGCTTTACGCAACCAAGAAAATGGCCCTACCTTATTATTTTTTATTATTTTTCATTAAGGATGGCCACGATATTCCGTGAATTGAGGATGGGGGATGAGCACGGTACTGTCCCGAAGGGATGCTTTCATTAGATAGCTGTGCTCGTACTCTAACAAACACAAGCACCTTCAGTCAGCTCAGCTCTATTCCTCCCGCACCTCACGCTGATACTCTCTGCCTGCAGAGACACGTTTTCAACACAACACCCCGAAGCAGCCCACAACATGCTGAGCAGCTAACACACAACAAACTGAATCACAGAATCACAGAATGACCCGGGTTGGAAGGGACCTCAAGGATCATGTAGTTCCAACCCCCCTGCCTGGCAGGGCCACCAAACATACACATTTA
>NW_015440766.1:0-1434 GCF_001577835.2 Coturnix japonica | reverse complement strand
AACATCCAACCTAAATTTTCCCTCTTTTAACTTAAAACCATTTCCCCGTGTCCTGCTGTTGTCAACCCTTTCCAAGAGTTGACTCCCCTCCTGGGAGTAAGTTCCCTTCAGGTATTGAAAGGCTGCAGTGAGGTCACACCGCAACCTTCTCTTCTTCACTTCAACTGAAGTACTCCTCCACTTATGCTGTATGTTACAAAGTAACCCAAACTTTGAGCTGGGCATTGATTTTCTAGGTAGTTTTCCTAGCTTATTTCTCTCATGGGCTTCCATTTGGGATGCTTTAATTTGCGTTATAACACCCTCCAGATTAGTCAATAGCACAGCAAAGCCAGTCACCACAGCCACATGCTGGCAGTGCACAGAAGAAAACAAGCAGCACACACAACACATGCACGTAGCAGCTCCCCCCCATATAAAAAGGAACAAGAATCCTATCTCTATCCCTACAAAACTAAAGGAAACCTCCGGAGCTCACAGTGCAGCAGGTGCAATGGGCCAGGCCTCCCTTCCGCCACCCCCACAGGCGACCCGGGACCTTGTTCCGTTTGATTCCCACAGCCCCACACCCAAACCCCCCCTTCCTTAGGTTCCTTAGGGCTCAGTTTATCCCCGACCCGACCCCATCGTTCCCCATCCCTCCCAGTCCCGTGCTCCTCTCACCGCCACCGACCGCAACAACCACCATCAGCGGCTGCCGTCACCGATTCAAAAAGCGAGCCGCCGTACTAAGCGCGCAGCCCATTGGCTGCACGTCACACTTCTGGTCTATAATCCTCTTTCTCATTGGACAGCTGGAGTGTCCCACTCACTTCTGAGGTAGCAGGGAGCAGGTTGCTGACTGGGCGTGCTGCGCGCTGATTGGCTGGTGGGGGGTTTTGAACTGGTCCAACGGTCGCGGGGCTGGGGTCGTTGTGTGGCTCCTCAGTGTGCGTTGTCCGTGTCGCGGTGCGGATCGGAGGCCCGGCCTCTCAAAACGCCCCCGAGCTCCGTGATAAAGGGGATATTTCATAGAATAAAGCTCTTGATGCTTTCAATCGCCACGAACATTGATCCCACTGGGCGTCATTATTCCGTCTAGCGACAGCAATAGCTTCCAAATGGTGGCCGAGGAGGGAGTTGTGTGGGGACAGAGCAGAAAAAAGCCCCAGTTCAAAATAAAATGACATAATAAATCATAAAGATTCCATCTCTGTTTCAAAACCCAGGCAGCATTTCGCCGCAGGCTGAGGGAATTGGGTTTGTTCAGCCTGGAGAAGGTTGCGGGGGTGACCTCATTGCAGCCTTTCAATACCTGAAGGGAACTTACTCCCAGGAGGGGAGTAAACTCTTGGAAAGGGCTGACAATAGCAGGGCACGGGGAAATGGTTTTAAGTTAGAAGAGGGAAGATTTAGGTTGGATGTTAGGGGGAAGTTCTTCACTAGGAGAGTGGT
>NW_015440765.1:0-1435 GCF_001577835.2 Coturnix japonica | reverse complement strand
TAGTAAATGTGTATGTTTGGTGGCCCTGCCAGGCAGGGGGGTTGGAACTACATGATCCTTGAGGTCCCTTCCAACCCGGGTCATTCTGTGATTCTTCTGGCTGTTCATCGCTTGCCTAAGAACTAAGTTGTGCCAATTGTGGTGATTATATGAATGCTCTTCTTTAAGGACTGTGCTGGCGATCGCTGGGGAAGACTTCAGCATTGTTGCCTCCGACACACGGCTGAGTGAAGGTTATGCAATTCACAGCCGGGACAGCCCCAAATGCTACAAACTGTAAGTCTGCACCTTGTAAGGACTGAAATGGAAGAATGAGCCTGTAACTCTGTGTAGTATCTTTGATTCTCTGTTACTGTCCCAGTGGAAATTGCTTTAGTACAATTAGTGTAGAGCCCAGGATGGCTTTGGGTAATTCTGGTGACAGAAATTGAGGCAATCTCAATTGAAGTGGTTTTGAGTGTTAAACTTATAAATGTGTGCTGTGTTTTAACCTCATTGACAGCTAAGCACTGGGCAGGTATTTGCTTGCTTCCACCCAAACCCACCCTGCAGTGGGATGTGGAAGAGAGCTGGGTTCGAATCCCCCTGTGGTGCAAGTGGTAGAAGTGCCGCTCTGCTACACAGGGGCTCGAATCCCAGGGGTTGGACTCAATGATCTCTAAGGGCCCTTCCAACCCACACGAGACTATGATACTGGAAAAAACAAGGTAAACCAATGGGCTGATGCAAAAGTAGTTTGATAGGTCAGAAAATGAAGGAAATAATAATAAAAGAATGGAAGGCATGGTGCAATTGCTCACCACCTGCTGACCAATGCCCAGCCAGTTCCTGAGCAGCAGCTGTCCCTTCCACATTGATCAGCTCTCCCACTTTATCATTCCACGTGACCCTGCACAGTATGGGACATCCCTTGGCTGGTTCGGATTGGCTGTCCTGCCCTGTCCCCTCCCAGCTCCCCGTGCACACTCAGCCTCATTGCTGTCAGGGCAGTGTGAGAAGCTGAAATGTCCTTGGCTCTGTGCAATGCTGCTCAGCAACAACCAAAAGATGGATGTTACCAACAGTTATCCTAAATACAAAGCACATCACCATAACAGCTACTAGGAATAAAGTTAACTCTATTCCAGCCAAAACCAGGACAATATGTCAGTGTTTGTAGGCTTTCATAGATTTATTAGAACTTAAAATTCAAATGTGGGTTCCTGTAGTTATTGCTTAAATGTTAGTGCCAGTTAATTAATGTTAAATGTTTGCTATGAAACTGATCAAACTGCTAATACTGTATAGTACATCAGCAGATACAGAATCACAGAATGACCCGTGTTGGAAGGGACCTCAAGGATCATGTAGTTCCAACCCCCTGCCTGGCAGGGCCACCAAACATACACCTTTACTAGATCAGGTTGCCCAGGGCCCCGTCCAACCTGGTCTTGAA
>NW_015440764.1:0-1451 GCF_001577835.2 Coturnix japonica | reverse complement strand
ATGTGTATGTTTGGTGGCCCTGCTAGGCAGGGGGGTTGGAACTACATGATCCTTGAGGTCCCTTCCAACCCGGGTCATTCTGTGATTCTGTGATTCTCTGATTCTGTGACTTATTGTGAATCTGTGTGTCTCTGTTAGCAAAGACGTAGTCAGAACATCTTTCAACTATGCTCTACATATCATGTTTCTAACCATCATGGTTTTCTAATTTTTTTGTATTTGTATTCCACATCATGACATCACGTGGAGCACAGAGAAGAACTACATGTTGCCGATGATCTCACGGTCAGAGAGGAAAACACATCACAGAAGTGACACTTGGTCTCTCTCTCATTGCCTGGCAGGGGGTGTGGGTGTGCTTCTAAGCCATGCACCTTTAATTTCAAATTAGCCTTCTGAGTTTTCGGAAAACTCTCTCTCTTATTTTACTTGATTTATTAGCCTCAATTGCAATTAGATTGTATTATAGTGTGTTATCTTGCATTCCTATATCATAGTTGGTAAAATAAGTTTTCCTCCTTGGATCGCTGTCTCTGCTCTGTTTGTTTCCTTGAGCCCAGCTCTCATCTCCCATAGCCATTCTCCCCCTTTTCTCTTCCCACTTCTGGGGGCTGGGGAGCCCACGGGCCTTCTCCCCGCCTGTCACAGACATAGATTGATTTTGATAACTCAGAGACTAACCTTGGATGTGTAGAATTTCTTTCTACTCTAGAAATGAATCTTCTTTTCACCTTCTCCTGTTGCTTTGTTGTTGTTTTGTTTAGTTTTGTTTTTCCTATTTTAGTAGTTATCTTCCCCTTTTCCATTCACTCAAGATACACATATTTACACATTTTTGTGAACATGAGAAAAAAGTAATAAAGCAAAACTCATCTAAAATTACTTACTTAGTTATTTGCTATCTTTAATGTGATTACAGTAATACTGAAGGTCATGTAGTATTCCCAGTAGTAACTGGGAATATATAAAGATCTATATTCCAGTATATTTAAATCAGAAAAAAGTTTTAAGATTATTGATTTACTTATTTACTTATATACTTTAATATGTATATGGTTTTAAAATCAGTTTCCCCCATTAAGCAGTTAAAACCTGAAATAACATTAAAATCTTTTGTTAATTGTATGGGAATTTTGTCATACCTTCTCTCCAAATTTACTTTCACTAGCCTGCTGCTTTTTTCATCTTATAAAAGAGTATATACAGAACCACAGTATATCTAAACATTGCTTATGAAGAGATGTTCTTTCCTAGAATTAATAATTTAAACTTTTTCTTTAAAAAAACATTGTTCAGCTTTCATGGTTTCAACTGTCTATATTTGAATATAAAATCTCTAGAAGAAAGTTAAAACTATAACCAAAATAAATTTACTTTTATATAGAATGAAGCTTAGGTTTCATTTTGAACTCACTGAATTATCCTTTTTTTTTTTTTTTTTTTTTTTTTTT
>NW_015440763.1:0-1452 GCF_001577835.2 Coturnix japonica | reverse complement strand
CTCCCCATATCCCCCCATAGACCCCCCATATCCCCCCTATATCCCCTCACTCACCCCTCGGCTGCAGGAAGACCCGTCCCAGTTCCCCGTGTGGCCCCAACAACGTCCTCAATTGTCTCGGTCCGAAGCCGGGCGGGATGTAACTGAGATAAACCACCCCCGGAACCGGAACCTTCTTCCGCTTCCGCTCTTCCGCTTCCGGTTTCGCTTCCTCTTCCGGTTTCCCTTCCACTTCCGCCTCCGCTTCCTCTTCCGCTTCCGGTTCCTCATCCTCTTCCGGTTGGGAGCCCTCCATGGAGGCCGAGGTTTCTTCCTCAGCTCCTTTGGGCTCCATCACCGCCATGTTGCTGTGAGAAGGATAATAGAACCTTATAACCCCGTTCAAGACCCACCGGGAACACCCCGGTAACGTCAAGGCCCCGTTGAAACCCGTCCGCCATTACCCGCACCTCACACCGCCTCCTCTATAGGCCTCTGCCGTAAAGCGCTGCCTGCCGGAAAGCGGAGCTGTCGTAAAGTGAAGAGATGGGGGCGGGGCTAACGAGAGGGAGCGCGGTGATTGGTTGAGAGCTCTGTGGGCGGGAAGCCCGCACCACGCGCCACCTCCTCTATAGGCCTCTGCCGTAAAGCGCTGCCTGCCGTAAAGCGGAGCTGTCGTAAAGTAACGCGATGGGGGAGGAGCTAAAGAGAGGGAGCGCGGTGATTGGCTGAGGGCTCTGTGGGCGGGAAGCCCGCACCACACGCCGCCTCCTCTATAGCCCTCTGCCGTAAAGCGCTGCCTGCCGTAAAGCGGAGATGTCGTAAAGTGAAGCGATGGGGGCGGGGCTACAGTGAGGGAGAGCGGTGATTGGCTGAGGGCTCTGAGGGCGGGAGGCCTGCACCTCACGCCGCCTCCTCTATAGGCCTCTGCCGTAAAGCGCTGTCTGCCGTAAAGCAGAGCTGTCGTAAAGTGACGCGATGGGGCCGGGACTACACAGAGGGAGCGCTGTGATTGGCTGATAGCTCTGAGGGAGGAAGGAGAGAGCGATGATTGGTTTAGCTTGCGGTAGGCGGGACGATTGGGAGAGTGGTGATTGGCTGAGGGCTTTGTGGGCGGGGTTTGTGACATTCTGTCGCTCTGATTGGCTACCCTGTATGTCAGTCTTGGGGAGAAGATCCTGATTGGCTGCAGGGTAATTAATTGCTCTACGGGTTGACCTGATGGCTGATGCTCCCATAGGGCTCTATGGGTTGACCTGATGGCTGTGTGTTCCCATAGGGCTCTGTCGGTTGACCTGATGGCTGTGTGTTCCCATAGGGCTCTGTCGGTTGACCTGATGGCTTTGTGCAATTGTAGACCTCTATGGGTTGACCTGATGGCTTTGTGCTCCCATAGGACTCTATGGGTTGACCTGATGGTTACGTGCTCCCATAGGGCTCTATGGGTTGACCTGATGGCTGATGCTCCCATAG
>NW_015440762.1:0-1455 GCF_001577835.2 Coturnix japonica | reverse complement strand
GAATATTGTGTCCAGTTCTGGGCTCCCCAGTACAAAAAAGACACGAATCTCTTGGAAAGAGTCCAGCGGAGGGCCACAAAGATGGTGAAGGGCCTGGAGCATCTCCCCTATGAGGAGAGACTTAGGGAACTGGGTCTGTTTAGCCTTCAAAAAAGAAGGCTGAGAGGGGACCTGATCCAGGTTTATAAATACCTGAGGTGTGGGAGCCACAGTGGTGAGGCTGGTCTCTTTTCAGTAGTGCGTGGGGATAGGACTAGGGGTAATGGGATGAAAGTACAGCATAGGAAGCACTGGAACAGGCTGCCCAGGGAGGTGGTGGAGTCTCCTTCTCTGGAGATACTCAAGACCCACCTGGACGCCTACCTGTGTGACATGATGTAGGGAGCCTGCTTTGGCAGGGGGGTTGGACTCGATGATCTCTAGAGGTCCCTTCCAACCCCTACAATTCTGTGATTCTGTGATTTAAGAACCGCTGACCTGGAACAGTCACTTAAACCCACAAAGCACAAAGTGCTGTGGAGATGGTGAGATCTTACCAATCAAAGAATAATATTTCATAATTCCTGATTCTACTACGCAGCTTTGCAGGGAGAAAGATCTTTTCAAGCATACAGTACTAATTGATTGCATACAATGAGCTGTCTCTGTCAGGATACTAAAATTTAAATCCAGTAATTATGCTGCATGTGTAAGAAGCCATGCTTTTTACATTACTGTCTCAAAGTTTGCTGAAATGGATAAGTTCAGGCAAGTCCTGGCCAAGGTTCCAGGACTGCCTTTGTCTGAGACACACAGGAACCAAGGTTCGAGAAATCCCTTTGTTTAGGAGATGGACAAGTCCGGGAGCTACGAAAGGGAGATAAGATACTGATCAATGGCCCTTAAGTGGTCCTTTTGTGTTGGCCTATCTCAAGGAAGTTGGCCATCCCTGAGGACTAATGGCCCTTAAGTGGTCTTTCTCTCGTGTTGGCTCATCTCAAGGATGATTGACATCTCTGAGGAAATCACAGGACTCTGACCCGAGCCTTCCCGAAATGTCTCGAAGGCTGGAAAGAAGGATAAAAAGGGCACAGACAAACCCCGAATTTAGGGGGTTTTCTGACACCAGATGCCTCACTACGGAAACAAGGAGGTTTTCTGTCATCAGATGCCTCTCTACGCGAGTGCCTGCATGCTGAAGAAGATGCCTGCATGCTGAAGAACCTTTGTGGGCATCTAGGTATCTGCCCTCAGATTCCTCCACCGTTGTCCTACTGCTGCCTACTCTCTCTTCTGGGATTGCTGCTCGAGATTCTGCTCCGAGGGACCTCGCTGCCCGAGACTCCACTTCCTGAGACCTCGCTATTCTGACCATCTTCTCTGCGTTTCATCGATCTGTGGCCTGCTACTTCGCTGCTGCTCTCCCCTACGCTTATTTTGCCCCGGACCAACGTTAACAACGTGCTACGGGACGCT
>NW_015440761.1:0-1475 GCF_001577835.2 Coturnix japonica | reverse complement strand
TCCAGCAGCTGCTGGCTGCACGCACACAGGTAAAGGGGGGGGGGGGGCACCCCAATTTGGGGGGGGGGCTCCCACTTTGGGGTCTCCCTGCCCCACTTTGGGGTCTCCCCCCCCCACTTAGGGGTCTCCCATCCCCATTTATGGGTCTCCCATCCCCTTTTTGGGGTCTCCCATCCCCATTTATGGGTCTCCCCCCCCTCTTAGGGGTCTCCCACCCCCCTTCAGCCCCACTTAGGGGTCTCCCTGCCCCACTTTGGGGTCTCCCTGCCCCACTTAGGGGTCTCCCTCCCCACTTTAGGGGGTCTCCCCCCCCACTTTGGGGTCTCCCATCCCCCTTCAGCCCCTCTTAGGGGTCTCCCCCCCCCACTTTGGGGTCTCCCATCCCCCTTCAGCCCCTCTTAGGGGTCTCCCTGCCCCACATTGGGGGTCTCCCTGCCCCACATTGGGGGTCTCCCCCCCACTTTGGGGTCTTCCCCCCCCACTTTGGGGTCTCCCATCCCCCTTCAGCCCCTCTTAGGAGTCTCCCTGCCCCACATGGGGGTCCCCTACCCCACACTTGGGGGTCCCCTGCCCCACATTCGGGGGTCTCCCTGCCCCACACTGGGGGTCTCCCAGCCCCACATTGGGGTCTCCCTGCCCCACTTTTAGGGTCCCCCCCCACTTTTGGGGTCTCCCCCCCCACTTTGGGATCCCCCTGCCCCACATGGGGGTCCCCCTGCCCCACATTGGGGGTCCCCCTGCCCCATATTGGGGGTCTCCCACCCCACTTTGGGGTCTCCCACCCCCCTTCAGCCCCTCTTAGGGGTCTCCCTGCCCCATATTGGGGGTCCCCCTGCCCCACTTTGGGGTCTCCCACCCCCCTTCAGCCCCTCTTAGGGGTCTCCCTGCCCCATATTGGGGGTCCCCCTGCCCCACTTTGGGGTCTCCCATCCCCCTTCAGCCCCTCTTAGGGGTCTCCCTGCCCCATATTGGGGGTCCCCCTGCCCCACATTGGGGGTCCCCCTGCCCCACATTGGGGTCTCCCTGCCCCACTTTTGGGGTCCCCCCCCACTTTTGGGGTCTCCCCCCCCACTTTGGGATCCCCCTGCCCCACACTGGGGGTCTCCCTGCCCCACATGGGGGTCTCCCCCCCACTTTGGGATCCCCCTGCCCCACATTGGGGGTCTCCCTGCCCTACTTGGAGGTCTCCCTGCCCCACATTGGGGGTCTCCCACCCCACTTTGGGGTCTCCCACCCCCCTTCAGCCCCTCTTAGGGGTCTCCCTGCCCCACATTGGGGGTCTCCCCCCCCAATTTCTCCCCCCCCCCCCATAGGAGTTCATAGAGGAGCTGCTGGCGCCGCCCTTTGGGGGGATGATCGCGTTCGTCAAAGAGGCCGAGACCCTCATTGAGAGGGGGCAGCAGGAGCGGCTCCGGGGGGAGGAAGGTGAGAGACCCCCCCCATAAAGACCCCCTCCAATACCCCCCATAGACCCC
>NW_015440760.1:0-1486 GCF_001577835.2 Coturnix japonica | reverse complement strand
AGACCCATAGAGGGACCCACAGACCCATAGAGGAACCCACAGACCCATAGATGTGAGGTTGAGACCCATAGAGGGACCCACAGACCCATAGATGTGGGGCCAGACCCATAGAGGGACCCACAGACCCATAGATGTGGGGCTGAGACCCATAGAGGGACCCACAGACCCATAGAGGGACCCACAGACCCATAGAGGGACCCACAGACCCATAGACGTGGGGCTGAGACCCATAGAGGAACCCACAGACCCACATATGTGGGGCCAGACCCATAGAGGAACCCACAGACCCACAAGCTGGGGGGCCAGACCTATAGCAGGACCTCAGACCCATATTTGTGGGGCCAGACACATAGAGGGACCCACAGACCCATAGATGTGGGGCTGAGACCCATATATGTGGGGCCAGACTCACAACGTGACCCCCAGCCCCATATATGTGGGTCCCAGCCCCACAACGGGACCCCCAGCCCCACATATGTGGGTCTCAGCCCCACAATGGGACCCCAAGCCCCACATATGTGGGTCTCAGCCCCACAATAGGACCCCAAGCCCCACATATGTGGGTCTCAGCCCCACAACGGGACCCCCAGCCCCACATATGTGGGTCTCAGCCCCACAACATGACCCCCAGCCCCACATATGTAGGTCCCAGCCCCACAACGGGACCCCCAGCCCCACATATGTGGGTCCCAGCCCCACAACGTGACCCCTACCCCACATATGTGAGTCCCAGCCCCACAATGGGACCCCCAGCCCCACATATGTGGGTCCCAGCCCCACAATGGGACCCCCCAGCCCCACATATGTGGGTCCCAGTCCCACAATAGGACCCCCAGCCCCACATATGTGGGTCTCAGCCCCACAACGGGACCCCCAGCCCCACATATGTGGGGCCAGCCCCACAACGGGACCCCCAGCCCCACATATGTGGGTCCCAGCCCCACAACGGGACCCCCAGCCCCACATATGTGGGTCCCTGCCCCACAACGGGACCCCCAGCCCCACATATGTGGGTCTCAACCCTACAATAGGACCCCCAGCCCCACATATGTGGGGCCAGCCCCACAACGTGACCCCCAGCCCCACATATGTGGGTCCCAGCCCCACAATAGGACCCCCAGCCCCACATATGTGGGTCTCAGCCCCACAACGTGACCCCCAGCCCCACATATGTGGGGCCAGCCCCACAACGTGACCCCCAGCCCCACAACGTGACCCCCAGCCCCACATATGTGAGTCTCAGCCCCACAACGTGACCCCCAGCCCCACATATGTGGGTCCCAGCCCCACAATGGGACCCCCCAGCCCCACATATGTGGGTCTCAGCCCTACAATAGGACCCCCAGCCCCACATATGTGGGTCCCAGCCCCACAACGTGACCCCTAGCCCCACATATGTGGGTCTCAGCCTCACAATGGGACCCCCAGCCCCACATATGTGGGTCCCAGCCCCACATCGTGACCCCCAGCCCCACATATGTGGGTC
>NW_015440759.1:0-1488 GCF_001577835.2 Coturnix japonica | reverse complement strand
AGGGTCCCTTGGGACACCATTTTAGGGTCTTTGGGTTCTGTGGATGCCATTTTATGGTCCTTGGTCTCTCTGTGGCCGCCATCTTGTTTTCCTTGGTCTCTGTGGCCGCCATTTTGTTTTCCTCGCTCTCTTTGGCCACCATTTTGGTTTCCTTGGTCTCTATGGGGTCACCATTTTAGGGTCTTTAGGGTCTCTGGGGACGCCATTTTGGGGTCTTTGGGGTCTCTTGGGACACCATTTTAGGGTCCTTGGGGTCTGTAGACGCCATTTTATGGTCCTTGGTCTCTCTGTGGCCGCCATTTTGTTTTCCTCGCTCTCTGTGGCCGCCATTTTGTTTTCCTTGGTTTCTATGGGGTCACCATTTTAGGGTCTTTAGGGTCTCTGTTGATGCCATTTTGGGGCCCTTGGGGTCTCTGGGGACATCATTTTAGGGTCTTTGGGGTCTGTTGGTGCCATTTTATGGTCCTTGGTCTCTCTGTGGCCGCCATTTTGGTTTCCTTGGTCTCTATGGGGTCACCATTTTAGGGTCTTTAGGGTCTCTTGGGACGCCATTTTGGGGTCTTTGGGGTCTCTTGGGACACCATTTTAGGGTCTTTGGGGTCTGTGGACGCCATTTTATGGTCCTTGGTCTCTCTGTGGCTGCCATCTTGTTTTCCTCGCTCTCTGTGGCGGCCATTTTGTTTTCCTCGCTCTCTGTGTCCGCCATTTTGTTTTCCTCGCTCTCTATGGGATCAACCACCCCATAGCCCCCCATATTGTCCCCATATCCCCCCACACTGACCCCATATCCCCCCCGTTATCCCCCCAGGTCCCCGTTAAACTCCTCCCCCCGGTGGTGGGGAAACATTTTGTCTCGGTGGTGGCTCGTGTTGGCCAAGTGACCTTAGAGAAGGTTCTACTGGTGTCGCTCCAGAGCGGCCATATCTTCATCCAGACCGACAAACCCATCTACACCCCCGGCTCTACTGGTACGTACTGGGAACCCCATATAGGGGCTGTTATGGGGTCACCCCATAAGGTCCCATTTTGGGGTCTTGTCATGATGTCCCTATTGGGGTACAGAGCTCTTATGGGGCCATATTGGGGTCTGGGGCCATATTGGGGTCTAAGGCCCGTTTTGGGGTTCAGAATCCATTTTGGGGTCTTCCCATGATGTCCCTATTGGGGTACAGAGCTCATATGGGGCCATATTGGGGTCTAAGACCCATTATGGGACCACCCCATAAGGTCCCCATTGGGATCCAGAGCTCATATGGGGCCATATTGGGGTTTGGGGCCATATTGGGGTCTAAGGCTTGTTTTGGGGTTCAGAATCCATTTTGGGGTCTTCCCATGATGTCCCCATTGGGGTACAAAGCTCTTATGGGGCCATATTGGGGTCTAAGACCCATTATGGGACCACCCCATGATGTCCCTATTGGGGTCCAGAGCTCATATGGGGCCATATTGGGGTCTGGGGCCATATTGGGGTCTAAGGCCCGTTTTGGG
>NW_015440758.1:0-1491 GCF_001577835.2 Coturnix japonica | reverse complement strand
CGAGGGGACGGCGGAGCGCTACAGGACCAGGTCGAGTTCCTACAGTCATATGGCAGGTGGGTGATGGGGGGGGGCTGCCCCATTGATGGGGTCTGGCCCCATATTTGGGGTCTATAGCATTGCTGGGGGTCAGCCCCATAGAGGGGGTGGGGTGGGGGTCCGCCCCATGGCTGTCTCCCCCCGCAGCTCCCAGCCCCACACATGGCGCTGTGATGTGGGGCCACTCGCTCAGCTCCCCCAGCCTGTTGGATCCCACCGAGCCCCCCCCGGCCCCACAGAAGGTACGTACCCATAAAGGCCCCCATAAGGGCCCCACTGATGTCCATCCCACCCCTGTGATGAATATCCAACCCCACTAATGGACATCCCACCCCTGTGATGAATATCCAACCCCACTAATGGACATCCCACCCCACTAATGTCCCCCCACCCCACTGATGTCCATCTCACCCCATTGATGTCCATCCCACCCCACTGATTCCCATCTCACCCCATTGATGCCCATCTCACCCCATTGATGTCTATCTCACCCCACAGCCCGTTCGCTCCCATTGGGGCCGGGTGAAGGTTCTTCTCACCCGTCTGACCCGTCGCTCCCTGCGGGGCCGCTGACCCACGGCTGCCCCATAGCGCAGCGCCCCACATGGCACAGCTCAGTGTGGGGCCGGAACCACCCCACACCACGACCCCCAGCCCTGACCATAACCCCATCCCTCACCCCATAGCCCTGACCCCAACCCCAACCCTGACCTTAACCCCAACCCTGACCCCCAACCCCTCAACCCTGACCCCCAACCCTGACCTTAACCCCATCCCTCACCCCATAGCCCTGACCCTGACCCCAACCCTGACCCCCCTTAACCCTAATCCTGACCCCCAACCCCTCAACCCTAAACCCAACCCTGACCATAACCCCATCCCTCACCCCATAGCCCTGACCCCAACCCCGACCTTAACCCTAACCCTGACCCCCTCAACCCCAACCCTGACCCCCCAACCCTCACCTTAACCCTAATCCTGACCCCCCAGCCCCTAACCCTGGCCATAACCCATCCCTCACCCCATAGCCCTGACCTTAACCCTAATCCTGACCCCCCATTCCTCTCCCTGACCCCCGACCCCTAACTCTATCCATACCCCCCCAGCCCTCACCCCTAATCCAGCCCCCCAACCCTGACCCTAAACCCAACCCTGACCCAACCCCGACCCCAAACCCCAAATAAACACCTCGAATCCCATTAGATCCCAATCTCTCACCATTTTAATTCACATTCGTACCCTTTTCCTACCCCACCCCATTGGTGTCCACCCCCTGCAGTACCGCACCGTGCCACCAGGGGGCAGCACTGTCCATCCCCTGCAGTACCACGCAGTGCCGGCAGGGGGCAGCAGAGGTCTCAATCCCTTGCAGTACCGCACTGTGCCGGTAGGGGGCAGCAGAGGTGTCAATCTCCTGCAGTACCGCGCGTTGCCGGCAGGGGGCAGCAGAGG
>NW_015440757.1:0-1492 GCF_001577835.2 Coturnix japonica | reverse complement strand
GTTATATGGGGTTATATGGGGTTATATGGGGTTATATGGGGTTATATGGGGGGATATGGGGTTATATGGGGGGATATGGGGTTATATGGGGTTATATGGGGTTATATGGGGTTATATGGGGTTATATGGGGTTATATGGGATCTATGGGGTCATATGGGACCCTATAGGGATTAATGGGGTTCTATGTGTTCTATGGGGTTCTTTGTGTTCTATGGGTTTCTATGTGTTCCTATGGTGTTCTATGGGGTTCTATGGTGTTCTATGGGGTTCTATGTCTGACCCCATTGTCTCCCCCAGGTCCCGTCCCTATTACAGCCCAGCAGTTCTATGGGGTTCTATGGGACTTCATAGGGATCAATGGAGATCAATGGGGTTCTATGGGGTTCCATGGGTTTCTATGGGGTTCTATGGGCTCAATGGGGTTATATGGGACTTTATAGGGATCAATGGGGTTTTATGGGGTTCTATGGGTTCTATGGGGTCCTATGGGTTTCTATGGGGTTCTATGGGTTTCTATGGGGTTCTATGGGGTTCTATGGGGTTCTATGTTGTTCTATGGGGTTTTCTATGTCTCCCCCAGGTCCCGTCCCTATTACAGCCCAGCAGTTCTATGGGGTTCTATTTTGTTCTATGGGGTTCTATGGGGTTCCATGGGGTTCTATGGGGTTCTATGTGGTTCTATGTTGTTCTATGGGGTTCTATGGGGTTCTATGGGGTTCTATGTTGTTCTATGTTGTTCTATGGGGTTCTATGTTGTTCTATGGGGTTTTCTCCCCCAGGTCCCGTCCCTATTACAGCCCAGCAGTTCAATGGGGTTCTATGGGGTTCTATGGGGTTCTATGGGGTTCTATGGGGTTCTATGTCTCCCCCAGGTCCCGTCCCTATTACAGCCCAGCAGTTCAATGGGGTTCTATGTTGTTCTATGGTGTTCTATGGGGTTCTATGGGGTATAATGTTGTTCTATGGGGTTTTCTCCCCCCAGGTCCCGTCCCTATTACAGCCTAGCCGTTCTATGGGGTTCTATGGGACTTCATAGGGATCAATGGAGATCAATGGGGTTCTATGGGGTTCCATGGGGTTCTATGGCCTCAATGGGGTTATATGGGACTTTATAGGGATCAATGGGGTTTTATGGGGTTCTATGGGGTCATATGGGGTTCTATGGGTTATATGGGGTCATATGGGGTTCTATGGGTTATATGGGGTCATATGGGTTTCTATGGGGTTCTATGGGGTCTCATGGGGATATATGGGGCATATGGGGTTCTATGGGGTCATATGGGGTTCTATGGGGTTCTATGGGATTCTATGGGGCATATGGGGTTATATGGGATTATATGGGGTTATATGGGGTTATACGGGGTTATATGGGACCCCATAGGAATCAATGGGTTCAATGGTGTTCTATGGGGTTCTATGGGGTTCTATAGGGTTCTATGTCTGACCCCATTGTTTCCCCCAGGTCCCGTCCCTATTACAGCCCAGCAGTTC
>NW_015440756.1:0-1494 GCF_001577835.2 Coturnix japonica | reverse complement strand
CATAGGGACCCCATAGAGATACATAGGGATACATAGGGACCCATAGAGACCCCACAGAGACCCATAGAGACCCATAGGGACCCATAACCACCCCATAGGGACACATAGAGACCCCATAGGGACACATAGGGACCCATAGAGATACATAGGGACCCCATAGAGATACATAGGGATACATAGGGACCCCATAGTGCCCCATAGAGTCCCCATAGAGACCCATAGGGACCCATAACCACCCCATAGGGACACATAGAGACACATAAAGACCCTTAGAGACTCCATAGAGACTCCATAGAGACCCCATAGAGATACATAGGGACCCCATAGAGATACATAGGGACCCATAGAGACCCATAGGGACCCATAGAGACCCCACAGGGTCCCATAGAGACCCATAGAGATGCCATAGCTACCCATAGAGACCCATAGGGACCCATAGAGACCCCATAGGGACCCATAGAGACCCATAGAGACCCCATAGGGACCCATAGAGACCCCATAGGGACCCCATAGGGACCCATAGAGACCCCATAGGGACCCATAGAGACCCATAGGGACCCATAGAGACCCATAGAGACCCCATAGAGACCCATAGGGACCCACAGAGACCCCATGGTGCCCCATAGAGACCCCATATCACCCCATAACAGCCCCATATCCCCCCCTATCCCCACAGGAAGTCCACACGACGCCATATTGATGATGATGATGATGATGATGATGAAGATCAAGATGGCGGGGGTCCCACCCGCGTCCAATCAGAAGCCATCGATATGTTTGCTAATGAGGAAGAGGAGAGCAGACAAGAAGTGAAGGACAAACAAGCCCTGGAGGACCGACAGGCTTTGGAGGACCGACAGGCCTCGGAGGACCGAGAGCTGGAGGACCAAAGAGTCCTGGAGGACAAACAGGCCCTGGAGCATAGAGAGGTGAAGGACAAACAGGCCTTGGAGGACCGACAGGCTTTGGAGGACCAACAGGCCTCGGAGGACCAGGCAGAGGGTGAGGGGATTTTGGGTCATTTTAGGGTTTTTTGGGTGATTTTTGGGGTCATTTTGGGGTTTTTTGGGGTATTTGGGGTCATTTTGGGGTTTTTTGGGGTCATTTATGGGTCCTATTTGGGGTCATTTTGGGGTTTTTTGGGTCATTTTGGGTTTTTTTGGGGTTTTTTTGGGGTTTTTTGGGTCATTTTGGGGTTTTTTGGGGTTTTTTTGGGGTCATTTTAGGGTTTTTTAGGGGTTTTTTGGGGTCATTTTGGGGTATTTTGGGTCATTTTGGGGTTTCTTTTGGGGTCTTTTGGGTCATATTTGGGTCATTTTTGGGTCATTTTGGGGATTTCTTGAGTTTTTTTGGGGTCTTTTGGGTTTTTTAGGGGTTTTTTGGGGTCATTTTGGGGTTTTTTTGGGGTTTTTTTTGGTCATTTTGGGGGGTTTTTTGGGGTATTTTTGGGTCATTTTGGGGTTTTTTAGGGGTTTTTTTGGGGTCATTTTGGGT
>NW_015440755.1:0-1494 GCF_001577835.2 Coturnix japonica | reverse complement strand
CCTTTAAGGGTTGGGGTCCCATTGGGGTTGGGGGTCCCACTGAACTGATCCAATGGGGTCAGCCCGCCATCAGAGCGCATGAACAGAACCGGGACCGACTGCAGGCAATAGGGTTGGGGGCATTAAGGATGGGGGTCCCATTAGGGTTGGGGGTCCTAGTGAGTATGGGGGTTCCATTGGGGTTGGGGGTCCCATTGGGGTTGGGGGTCCCATTGGAGGTGGGGATCCCATTGGGGTTGGGGTTA
Organism: Coturnix japonica; assembly: GCF_001577835.2. Taxonomy (NCBI): domain Eukaryota; kingdom Metazoa; phylum Chordata; class Aves; order Galliformes; family Phasianidae; genus Coturnix; species Coturnix japonica. Next base: position 1,249 of record NW_015440755.1, on the reverse strand, counting down.
CTTTAAGGATTGGGGGGTCCCATAGAGGTTGTGGTTCTCTAAGGGTTGGGGGTCCTTTAAGGGTTAGGGGTCCCATTGGGGTCAGGGTTCCTTTAAGGGTTGGGGGTCCCATTGGGGTTGGAGGTCCCATTGGGGTCAGGGTTCCTTTAAGGGTTGGGGGTCCCATTGGGGTCGGGGGCCCTTTAAGGGTTGGGGGTCCCATTGGGGTTGGGGTCCCATTGGATGTGGGGGTCCCATTGGGGTTGAGGGTCCTTTAAGAGTTGGGGGTCCCATAGAGGTTGGGGGTCCCATTGGGGTTGGGGTCCTTTAAGGGTGGGGGGTCCCATTGGGGTAGGGGGTACTTTAAGGGTTGGGGGTCATATTGGGGTTGGAGGTCCCATTGGGGTCAGGGTTCCTTTAAGGGTTGGGGGTCCCATTGGGGTTGAGGGTCCCATTGGGTGTGGGGGTCCCATTGGATGTGGGGGTCCCATCGGGGTTGGGGGCCCTTTAAGGGTCGGGGGTCCCATTGGGGTTGGGGGTCCCACTGAACTGATTCAGTGGGGTCAGTCCCCCGTCGGAGCGCATGAACAGAACCGGAACCGACTGAGGGCAATAGGGTTGGGGGCATTAAGGATGAGGGTCCATTGGGGTCGGGGGCCCTTTAAGGATTAGGGGTCCCATTGGGGTTGGAGGTCCCATTGGGGTTAGGGTCCCATAGAGGTTGGGGGTCCCATTGGGGTCGGGGGCCCTTTAAAGGTTGGGGTCCCATAGAGGTTGGGGTCCCCATGCTGGGTCGGACCGCTGTTTAAGGGTATAGGCCAGGAAGGCAACGCTCACTCTATCCTCACTGAGAGCCCCGGGGTACTTTACGGGTTGGGGGCACATTGGGTGTGTGAGTTCCCAGAATGGGGTTAGTCCCAATAGGGTTGGGGCTTAAGATTGGGTCCCATTGGAGGTGGGGTCCAAGGAGCTGGGGTCCCACTGGGGTTTGGGGTACTTTAAGGGTTGGGCCCATGGAGTTGGGGTCCTTTAAGGGTTGGGGGCCTTAGTTGGTGTGGGGTCCCATTGGGGTTGGGGCCCTTTACCAGGGTTGGGGTGCCATTGGGGTTAGGGTCCCACAGTCACGGCACGTCGCACTGAAGCTCACCTTGGTTGGGGTGTCCTTAAGGATGGAGGTCCCAATGGGTGGGGGTCCTTAAGGATTAGGGTCCCCAACTGGGGTTGGGCGCCTTTAAGGATAGGGGTCCTCAGGGTGGGGGTCCTTTAAGGA
>NW_015440754.1:0-1500 GCF_001577835.2 Coturnix japonica | reverse complement strand
GGCCCCATAGAGTCCCATTAACCCCATAGTGGCTCCATAGAGTCCCAATAACAACACAGAGACCCTATAGTGGCCCCATAGAGACCCATTAACCCCATAGTGGCCCCATAGAGAACACTTGGCCCCATAGTGGCCCCATAGAGACCCATAGAGACCCATTAATCCCATAGAATCCCCGTAGAGTCCCATTAACCCCATAGTGGCCCCATAGAGTCCCATTAACCCCATAGAGACCCCACAGGGTCCCATTAACCCCATAGAGACCCATAGAGTCCCATTAACCCCATAGTGGCCCCATAGAGTCCCATTAACCCCATAGAGACCCCATAGGGTCCTATTAACCCCATAGTGGCCCCATAGTGGCCCCATAGAGTCCCATTAACACCATAGTGGCCCCATAGTGGCCCCATAGAGTCCCCATAACCCCGTAGTGGCCCCATAGAGTCCCATTAACCACATAGAGACCCATAGAGTCCCATTAACCCCATAGAGACCCCATAGAGTCCCATTAACCCCATAGAGACCCCATAGAGTCCCATTAACCCCATAGTGGCCCTATAGGGTCCCATTAACCCCATAGAGACCCCATAGAGTCCCATTAACCCCATAGAGACCCCCTAGAGTCCCATTAACCCCATAGTGGCCCTATAGGGTCCCATTAACCCCATAGAGACCCCATAGAGTCCCATTAACCCCATAGTGGCCCCATAGAGACCCATTAACCCCATAGAGACCCCATAGAGTCCCATTAACCCCATAGAGACCCCATAGGGTCCTATTAACCCCATAGTGGCCCCATAGAGTCCCATTAACCACATAGAGACCCATAGAGTCTCATTAACCCCATAGTGGCCCCATAGAGACCCCTTGGCCCCATAGAATCCCCATAGAGTCCCATTAACCCCATAGTGGCCCCATAGAGTCCCATTAACAACACACAGACCCCATAGGGGCCTATTAACCCCATAGAGACCCCATACAGTCCCATTAACCCCGTAGTGGCCCCATAGAGTCCTATTAACCCCATAGTGGCCCCATAGAGACCCATTAACCCCATAGAGTCCCCCCTGTCCCCATTGTGGCCCCATAGAGACCCATAGAGACCCATTAACCCCATAGTGGCCCCATAGAGAACACTTGGTCCCATAGTGGCCCCATAGAGACCCATAGAGTCCTATTAACCCCATAGTGGCCCCATAGGGTCCCATTAACCCCATAGTGGCCCCATAGAGACCCATTAACCCCATAGAGACCCCATAGAGTCCCATTAACCCCATAGAGACCCCATAGGGTCTCATTAACCCTATAGTGGCCCCATAGAGAACACTTGGCCCCATAGTGGCCCCATAGAGACCCATAGAGTCCTATTAACCCCATAGTGGCCCCATAGAGACCCATTAACCCCATAGTGGCCCCATAGAGACCCATTAACCCCATAGTGGCCACATATGGGGTTATTATGGGGTTGTTATGGGGTTATTATGGGGTTATTATGGGGTT
>NW_015440753.1:0-1502 GCF_001577835.2 Coturnix japonica | reverse complement strand
GTGTAACCCTACATGTGTGTATATGGCCCTTGTGTAACCCTACATGTGTGTATATGGCCCTTGTGTAACCCTATATGTGTGTATAAGGCCCTCGTGTAACCCTACATGTGTGTATATGGCCCTTGTGTGACCCTATATGTGTGTATATGGCCCTTGTGTAACCCTACACGTGTGTATATGGCCCTTGTGTAACCCTATACGTGTGTATATGGCCCTTGTGTAACCCTACATGTGTGTATATGGCCCTTGTGTAACCCTATATGTGTGTATATGGCCCTCATGTACCCCTACATGTGTGTATATGGACCTCATATGTGTGTATATGGCCCTTGTGTAACCCTACACGTGTGTATATGGCCCTTGTGTAACCCTACACGTGTGTATATGGCCCTCGTGTAACCCTACACGTGTGTATATGGCCCTTGTGTAACCCTACATGTGTGTATATGGCCCTTGTGTGACCCTACATGTGTGTATATGGCCCTTGTGTGACCCTACATGTGTGTATATGGCCCTTGTGTGACCCTACATGTGTGTATATGGCCCTTGTGTAACCCTACATGTGTGTGTATGGCCCTTGTGTGACCCTACATGTGTGTATATGGCCCTTGTGTAACCCTACATGTGTGTATATGGCCCTCGTGTACCCCTACATGTTTGTATACAGCCCTCGTGTAGCCCTACATGTGTGTATATGGCCCTTGTGTAACGCTACATGTGTGTATATGGCCCTTGTGTACCCCTACACGTGTGTATATGGCCCTTGTGTAGCCCTACATGTGTGTATATGGCCCTTGTGTAGCCCTACATGTGTGTATATGGCCCTTGTGTAGCCCTACATGTGTGTATATGGCCCTTGTGTAACCCTACACGTGTGAATATGGCCATTGTGTGACCCTACATGTGTGTATATGGCCCTCGTGTAACCCTACATGTGTGTATATGGCCCTTGTGTGACCCTATACGTGTATATGGCCCTCGTGCAGTCCTACACGTGTGTATATGGCCCTTGTGTGACCCTATATGTGTATATGGCCCTCGTGCAGTCCTATACGTGTGTATATGGCCCTCGTGTAACCCTATATGTGTGTATATGGCCCTTGTGTGACCCTATACGTGTATATGGCCCTTGTTTGACCTTACACGTGTGTATATGGCCCTTGCACACTCCAGGTCGAAGGGGAGCAGCAGGAGGAGGAGGAGGAAGAAGAAGAGGATGAGGAGGGCAGCGAGGAAGGTCAGTCCCACATTGGTATCAATGGGGGGAGGGATGGGGGGGCAGAAGGACCCCCCCCCCCTGTCTGGGGGTAGAAGGACCCCCCCCCAATTTAATGGGTCCCCATAGGTGACGAAGGGGCCGGGGGGGAGCGGGACAGCCTGGGGGGGGGGCAGAGGTTGGAGAACCTGGAAGAGCCCCCCAAGAACAAAGTGGCCCCGATACCTGAGGGCAGCGCCTTCTTCCTGCTGGGCAGCACCAACCCGTGAGGAATGGGGGGGATGGG
>NW_015440752.1:0-1504 GCF_001577835.2 Coturnix japonica | reverse complement strand
GCCTTGGAAAAGCAGAACGAAAGTCGTTAATCTATATAGACCTTCAAAGAATCGATACATTGGGGACTTCTGTAGGATTTGTTACACTCCATTTTGTTACAGTAGGCAGCTCGTCTGGATTTGGGCACATGTGTTTCTCTCCCTCCCCTCGACCCCCCCCACCCTCTGCCAGCTCCCCCCCCAAGAGTGAAAATAAAGTAAAAGGTCTTTCATGGTAAACAAAACCAGCTTATTCTCCACATAGAACACATGAATAGCTGGAAAAAAACTTACAATAAATGGTGCATTTTTTTCTCTGCTGGGTATAGCATTCAAGATCAGTCCAGTATTCAAGAAGCAGTCCATTTTTTGCTCAGCAAGAGAGTTTAGAAAAGAAGCGTGGGGTCTATTCAAGGATCTTTTCCCCCTTCACAATTGCTGGGCTTTATGAAACCTATCTTCCATGCCTTGTCAGAGTATTTCTGGGGACCAATTAGTGCTTTGTTGCAAGGCTTCTTTGCTGAATCTTTGAGCAGCAAGAAAAAGCTCTCTTGAGTCTCTCCTTATTTTGACTATTTCAGTCATTACTCAGTGTAATAATTAATATGACAACTGGACGCTGAAGTTTGTATAGAAACACCTCGGCTGCAGGAGGGAGCGTGCAGTGGGTGGTAACAAGCTACGGATCAGCCCAAGGAGCCACACACACAAGGGGGAAAAAAGAGGGGGAGAGAGAATAATGAATGAAAAGAAAGAGGGAAAGAATAAAGATAAATAAATAGTTGGCGCAACCCGAAGAAGTATAATACAGACTTGGAAGGGGAAAAAAAGGCAATTAGGAGGTGGGGGGAGGAGAGGTGGATGGACCCCATGGAGGTGAACTTATTTTGTAACAGTTTCTGCGTGGAACAAATTTCTGAAACTTTCCTACTTTCAGTGGAAAGGAGAATGATTTTTGGTGGTGAGTGTTCCTTTGGAGAAGTGACCTGCAAGGAGCATTTGCCTTCACTTTTGCGCACTGAATGGACTTACGTGTCCCTTCTTGAGCATCCCTTTAAAGAACGGTGTGTATACATTAAACTGTGTTGGTGAATAACTGCTGTCTGTCCCACAAGAAAGTTGGGAGAGTTACTTGTGTTGTGCCCTCTCAGTGAGGAATGAAGCCTGTGCCCCACATGAGGAAATAAATCCAACATTTGACCAAGGACAGCACCGAATTCCTCTCAAAAGGCGTCTTGGGACAAACACTCATCACTTTGGAGACATTTCTTAGGCTGCCAATTAGGGCATAATAAATAATTAGAGGTTTTAAGCATATTAGATACAGCTCATGCTAATGAGCTACATCAGGTCTTGTGCTAACCTGAAGTGACAGTTTGCATATAGGGCTGAGAAAAAAAAAAAAAGAGAGGGGGAGGGTGTGATGGTGTAAGGAAAGGAAAGGAAAGGAAAGGAAAGGAAAGGAAAGGAAAGGAAAGGAAAGGAAAGGAAAGGAAAGGAAAGGAAAGGAAAGGAAAGGAAAGGA
>NW_015440751.1:6434-7946 GCF_001577835.2 Coturnix japonica | reverse complement strand
GCCTCCTCTGCTGCCATGGTCTCCATGCTGTGGCCTGATGGGGAGTGAAGATGAATTTCTCTCCCTCGACAGCGCCTCAGCGGTGAAAGATGTGCACTGCAAGAGGGAGAGAGGCCGTGGTCATTCTCTGTCTCTGGGACAGGCAGAAGAAACGTCCTGCTCCCTCAGCAGGAAACCCTCCTAACCCCACACCTGTGCCACCCAATGCCTGACGCTCTCACAGGGTCAGACTGCTGCCCCGGTCCTGGCAGCTCCCCCATCCCAGAGCTCACCCCCTTACCACCCTGGGGGACGCGTCCCCACCCAGCTCACCTGTGCTGCTGCACGTGCACCTCGTGAGACCCCAGCTGCCTGAACCAGGCAGGCCAGGGGATTCCAGGTGATGGCTGTAGGGATGGGCACTGAGAGCAGCTGCCAGCAGTCCCCAAAGCACAGCCCAACACACAAACAAAATCCTCGCTCCACCTCCAAGCCGCACACACTCGCTCGGCAGGAGTCCAGGCTCGAGACTGACTGGGCCAGGCCCTGCCAGCGCCCAAAGCTCCATGGCATCACAGCCTGTTGCTCAGTGATGTCACCGCAGCCCTTGTTCCACCACAGCACTCACTCATATGTTTGCTCATGGAGCATTGCTCCTATGAGGAAAGGATAAGGGACCCGGGTCTCTTCAGCACAAAGAAGAATTAGGGAGGATCTTCTTAATGCTTGTAAATACCCTATGGAAGAGAGTCATGTGGGTGCGACCAGTCTTCATTCAGCAGATCCCAGTGACAGAATTTCAGAAATAACCAAATAATTTATTCAGGATGGCTGTCTCTGATAAAAGCGGATTTTATTCACAATTGCAATGGTGGTTGTCCTGCATGCCAGATTGTGCTTATGGACGCAATAGTACAGCATTTGTACCTTGTCTCCCCCACTCCTTCCCCTTTCCCCTGTTTTCCCACTGGCTGGGTACCCCAGATTCACAATCTAACCAATGATTTACATTTGTTAACTACATTGTGACACTTGTTGATTCATGTGCTAAGTCATGCCAGTCAGTCACCATCCTGCTGTTTCCAAGATGTCTCAGTACTCTCCTTATCACGTTGATATGGTGATTCTCTCCAGGGCTCCTTCCATTCCATCCAGAGGGCACTTCCTCTGTTAAACAAAGAGCACCAATTGAAGGGGGGGAGGGGTGAGGGGGACTTGCCAGGTCTTCCCGATGCCTCTTCAGGCGCTTCCATGGACACGTTATGACTTGTCTTCTGGTTTGATCAGTCTACTGCAGGGTATTCTTGAAACATGCATGACACAATATTACATATATGTTCATGCTGACTAGACATAAATTGCTGCTAGCTATACATGTATATTGCTAATTATTTAACTTCTCCTCCTTAAATTCTCTGTTACTCGGGTCTCTTCTGTCCAGCACCAAATGTCAGTAAGGCTCAGAGATGTGTCTGTCCGGGTTGGACAGACAGGAGCTGCAGGCTTTGTGTATACAACCTGCTCCATCTTCCT
>NW_015440751.1:0-1230 GCF_001577835.2 Coturnix japonica | reverse complement strand
GTTTTAAGTTAAAAGAGGGAAGATTTAGGTTGGATGTTAGGGGGAAGTTCTTCACTAGGAGAGTGGTTAGGTCCTGGAACAGGCTGCCCAGGGAGGTTGTGATTGCCCCGTCCTTGGAGGTGTTCAAGACCAGGTTGGACGGGGCCCTGGGCAACCTGATCTAGTAAATGTGTATGTTTGGTGGCCCTGCCAGGCATGGGGGTTGGAACTACATGATCCTTGAGGACCCTTCCAACCCGGGTCATTCAGTGATTCTGTGATTCTGTGATTGTAGAATTAGATAAATGAGGGATATCCCACATTAATACTTTCTTTTTACTCTCTGTCTCCTTGCTTTTTTCTTCTACCCATTTTTCTAGCAGTGATTTTTTTTTTTTTCTATTTCTGACTAGAAAGAGGAAATAGTAACTATCTGAAGCTATTTGAATATCTTTCACACAGTTTTGTTTTTGAGAACTGTTTTCAATGCTTTTATGTTGAAAAACATCTTATTATGTAAATACTGCTATTGAATCAGACTTTGCATGCAGAGGAGGGTCTGAGAAAGTCAGAGTAAGCATATCAGAATCTGAACAAAAATCAAGTATTTTCTGTTTAATTTGTTGTTATGTACATTTGTCCACCATTTTTTTTTTTTTTCCTATACGCACTGTGAGCATGGATCGCCAGCTAAGGAGTAAAACTGAGACTTTGTGGAATAATCTTTTCTAGTTTTATTTACAATTCAAGAGGCTTCTGGTGTCACCGATGGCGCAGCCTCTTGCAGGGCTGCTGTGGGTCCAGGTCACTGCCAGCCCTTCTCTTACGGGGCCGCCGGGCCCTCACAGCTGAGCGGCCAGGAGCGGAGGGGCTGCTGCCCTGAGCAGAGGGATCTGCTGCTGCCAGCTGCTCCATCTCCTCATGGGGCTCCTCCGGTTCCCTTGGGATGTGCACAGCGGGGCAGCCACGAAGGACAGCCTCTGATGTACTGGGCAGGTCCTGTGTGTTGGGACTTGCAGGCCGTGAGCTGAGGGTCAGTGGTGGGGAGGCTGCGGGGCTAGGAGCGGCCACAGGGCTGTCCTGCTGCTCCATGAACACAGCGGCATCTTGGAGGCCCAGCTGCCCGTGGGCCTCCTCGCCCCACCGGCTCACAACGGCGTCCACAAGGCCCTGGATGAGCGTCTCCGCTCTGTCCCCCAGGGCAGGCTGCAGCAGCCGGATCAGGGCCTCGCTGTCCAGCCCGAAATCGCA
>NW_015440750.1:0-1521 GCF_001577835.2 Coturnix japonica | reverse complement strand
TTGGAGGAAGGGGGCGTGGCCTGACCTGCAGCAGCTTCCCCAGCAGATCAGCACCTTCCTGGTCCAACCTGGAATGGGGGGAGATGGGGGTCAGTGGGGGGGACTGGGGGCACTTGGGGGGCAGAGGGGGCTGTGGGTCCAAAGGATCACTTCTAGGGTCAAAGGTCCCCTTATAGGGCCGTGTGTTCCTCTATAGGGCTGTGTGTTCCTTATAGGGCCATGGGTTCCCCTATAGGGCCGTGGGTTCCGCTATAGGGCTGTGGGTTCCCCTATAAGGCTATGGGTTCCCCTATAGAGCTGTGGGATCCCCTAGAGGGCCATGGGTTCCCCTATAGGGCCATGTGTTCCTTATAGGGCTGTGGGTTCCCCTATAGGGCCCTGTGTTCCTTATAGGGCCATGGGTTCCCCTATAGGGCTGTGGGTTCCCCTACAGGGCTGTGGGTTCCCCTATAGGGCCATATGTTCCTTATAGGACCATGTGTTCCTCTATAGGGCTGTGGGTCCCTTATAGGGCCATGGGTTCCCCTATAGGACCATGTGTTCCTCTATAGGGCTGTGGGTTCCCCTATACGGTTATGGGTTCCTTAGAGGGCTGTGGGTTCCCCTACAGGGCCATGTGTTCCTTATAGGGCCATGGGTTCCCCTATAGGGCCATGTGTTCCTCTATAATGCTGTGGGTTCCCCTACAGGGCTGTGGGTTCCCCTATAAGGCTATGGGTTCCCCTATAGAGCTGTGGGTTCCCCTATAGGGCCATGGGTTCCCCTATAGGGCCATGTGTTCCTCTATAAGGCTGTGGGTTCCCCTACAGGGCTGTGGGATCCCCTATACGGCTATGGGTTCCCCTATAGGGCCATGGGTTCCTTATAGGGCTGTGGGTTCTCCTATAGGGTTATGGGATCCCCTATAGGGCCATGGGTTCCCCTACAGGGCCATGGGTTCCCCTATAGGGCCATGGGTTCCCCTATAGGGCCATGGGTTCCTTATAGGGCTGTGGGTTCCCCTATAGGGTTATGGGTTCCCCTATAGGGCCATGGGTTCCTTATAGGGCTGTGGGTTCCCCTATAGGGTTATGGGTTCCTTAGAGGGCCATGGGTTCCTTATAGGGCCATGGGTTCCCCTATAGGGCCATGTGTTCCTCTATAGGGCTGTGGGTCCCTTATAGGGCCATGGGCTCCCCTATAGGGCCATGTGTTCCTCTATAGGGCTGTGGGTTCCCCTACAGGGCTGTGGGTTCCCCTATAAGGCCATGTGTTCCCCTATAGAGCTGTGGGATCCCCTATAGGGCCATGGGTTCCCCTATAGGGTTATGGGTTCCCCTACAGGGCCATGGGTTCCCCTATAGGGCCATGGGTTCCTTATAGGGCCGACCGTGGCGCGTGGCGGCGCAGCCCCTCAGGGCAATAAATGGGGAATCGATGGGAGCGGAATTCGGGGTTGGTGGAGATCCCCGGCCACAACTCCTCCGTCGGCGTCCCTAAAAACCCCAAAATGACCCAAAATCAACCCAAAATGACCCCAAA
>NW_015440749.1:0-1524 GCF_001577835.2 Coturnix japonica | reverse complement strand
CCGGGTGGTCCCGCGAGTAGACGAGGTTGATCTTTGTGCTCTGAACGGCCACGGGGCTGCGGGCTGCGATGGAGGCGGCCAGAGCCAGGGCTCCACTTAATAACGAGGGGGGGTCCGGGAACACGCGGCTAAAAAGGCGGGGGGGGGATTTGGGGACACATTAGGGACACATTAGGGACCCTCTGGGATCCCTTAGGGGCCTCTTTGGGGACATTTTGGGGTCCTTTGGGGTCCTTTGGGGACCCTTTGGGATACTGGGACCCTTTGGGGGCCCCTTAGGGAGCAATTGGGGACACTTTGGGACCCCTTGGGACCCTTAGGGACACTGGGACCCTTTGGGACCCCTTGGGGACCCTTTGGGAACACCCTTTGGGGACCCTTTGGGCACCTTTTGGAACATCCTTTGCAGAATCCTTGGGGACCCTTTGGGATACTGGGACACTTTGGGACCCCTTGGGACCCTTTGGGGACCCCCCTTAGGGACACTGGGGACCCTTTGGGACACTATGGGGACCCCTTGGGGACACCTTGGGGACCCCCCCTATTAGGGACACTCTGGGGACCCCTTTGGGGACACTATGGGGACCCCTTTGGGGAACATTTGGGGACACTTTGGGACCCTTTGAGGACCCTTTTGGGACCCCATAGGGACACTGGGACCCCTTGGGACCCCTTAAGGACTCTTTGGGGACCCCCCTTAGGGACACTGGGACCCTTTGGGGACCCCTTAGGGACCCTTTGAAACCCTTTGGGGACATTTTGGGACCCCTTGGGGACACTGGGACCCCTTGGGACCCTTTGGGACCCCTTAAGGACCCTTTGGGGACCCCCCTTAGGGACACTGGGGACCCTTTGGGACACTATGGGGACCCCTTGGGGACCCCTTGGGGACCCCCCCTATTAGGGACACTCTGGGGACCCCTTGGGGAGCATTTGGGGACACTTTGGGACCCTTTGAGGACCCTTTTGGGACCCCATAGGGACACTGGGACCCTTTGGGGACCCCTTAAGGACCCTTTGGGGACCCCCCTTAGGGACACTGGGACCCTTTGGGGACCCCTTAGGGACCCTTTGAAACCCTTTGGGGACATTTTGGGACCCTTAGGGACACTGGGACCCCTTGGGACCCTTAGGAACCCCTTAAGGACCCTTTGGGGACCCCCCTTAGGGACACTGGGGACCCCTTGGGGACACCTTGGGGACCCCCCCCTATTAGGGACACTCTGGGGACCCCTTTGGGGACACTATGGGCACCCCTTGGGGAGCATTTGGGGACACTTTGGGACCCCCTTGGGGACCCCTTAGGGACCCTTTGGGGACACACTCTGGGACCCCCTTGGGGATCCCTTAGGGACACTGGGACCCTTTGGGACCCCCTTGGGGACCCTTTAGGGACCCCTTTGGGGTGGGTGGGGGGCTTCTCACCTCACAAAGCCGCATCTCAGCGCCTCGGGTGCCATCATCTTGCGTGCAGTGAAGGCCAGTTCATTGACAAGGCTGTAAATAGGGGGGTGGGATATAGGG
>NW_015440748.1:0-1529 GCF_001577835.2 Coturnix japonica | reverse complement strand
CAGCACACGGACTGAAATGACACGGCAACCACACGCTAAGGACACGGGAGGGACACGGCAACGACATGCTATGGACACGGCAACAACATGGCAACGACATGGTAAGGACACGGCAACGACACGCTAAGGACTCGGGAAGAACGTGGAAGGACATGGGAATGACACAGCAACGACATGCTAAGGACACGCTAAGGACACGGCAACGACACGGGAACGACACTCTAAGGACATGGGAAGGACAGGGGAAGGACATGGAAGGACATGGGAAGGACATGGGAAGGACACGGCAACGACATGCTAAGGACACGGGAAGGACACGGCAACTACACGGTAAGGTCATGGGAAGGACACAGGAACAACATGGCAACGACACGCTAAGGACACGGGAAGGACATGGGAAGGACAGGGGAAGGACATGGGAACAACATGGCAACGACACGTTAAGGACACGGCAATGACACGGTAAGGACACGGGAAGGACATGGAAGGACATGGCAACGACACGACAACGACATGCTAAGGACACGGGAAGGACATGGAAGGACATGGGAAGGACACAGGAAGGACACAGCAACGACACGCTAAGGAAATAGGAAGGACACGGCAACGACACGGTAAGGACATGGGAAGGATGTGGAAGGACATGGGAAGGACATGGGAACGACATGGCAATGACACGCTAAGGACACGGGAAGGATATGGGAATGACACGGCAATGACACGCTAAGGACATGGGAAGGACATGGAAGGACATGGGAAGGATACGGGAAGGACATGGGAAGGACAGGGGAAGGACTCAGGAATGACACTGCAACAACACGGCAACGACATGCTAAGGACACAGGAAGCACATGGGAATGACAAGGCAACAACACGCTAAGGACATGGAAGGACATGGGAAGGACATGGGAAGGACACGGGAATGACACGGCAACGACACGCTGAGGGCACTGGAAGGACATGGGGAGGACATGGGAAGGACACGGGAAGGACATGGGAAGGACATGGAAGGACATGGGAAGGACGTGGGAAGGACACGGGAATGACACGGCAACAACACAGCAACGACACGCTAAGGACATGGGACGGACATGGCAGGGTTATGATGAAAACATGAGAAGGAAACGGGAAGGACATGCTAAGAACACGCTAAGGGCATGAGAAGGGCATGGGAAGGACACGGGAAGGACATGGGAAGGACAGGGGAAGGACACTGCAACGACATGCTAAGGACACGGCAAGGACATGGAAGGATGTGGGGAGGACATGGTAAGGACACGGGAAGGATGTGGAAGGACATGGCAATGACACGGCAACGACACGCTAAGGACATGGAAGGACATGGGAAGTACATGGGAAGGACACGGGAATGACACTGCAACAACATGGCACCGACACGCTAAGGACACGGGAAGGACATGGAAAGAAATGGGAAGGACACGCTAAGGACATGAGAAGGGCACGGGAAGGACATGGGAAGTCTTGAGAGGGGCATGATGAGGACACACTAAGGACATGGCAAGGACACA
>NW_015440747.1:0-1529 GCF_001577835.2 Coturnix japonica | reverse complement strand
GAGGGACAATCACCTCCCTATCCCTGCTGACCACCCCTCTCCTGATGGAGCCCAGGATCCCATTTGCTTTCCAGGCTGCCAGGGCGCACTGCTGGCTCATGTTGAGTCTCTCGTCCCTCAGGACCCCCAGGTCTTTCTCTGCCGAGCTGCTCTCAAGGACCACTCCTCCCAGCCTGTACAGGTGCCTGGGGTTCTTCCTGCCCAAGTGCAAAACCTTGCACTTTGCCGTGTTGCACCTCATTAGGTTCACACGAGCCCAGTATCATTCATACTTTCAGCAGGAGCACAAACAGCACAAGACAGCACCACTAAGTGATAAACAATGCACGTAAGGATCGATGAAGGACTCCTAGCAGCGATATGACAGCTCTGACACCCCGCAGGTAACGCAGCCCTGGACCCGCAGCCCCGCACGTGATTTCCTTGTTGTCAGCCCGGCCCGTGGCCTGTTAGCGGAGCCGACCAATGGGAAGAACCGCCCGGGCCTCACCAGTTCGGCGGCGGCCAATGGAGGCGAGAGGGGGCGGCGGCGGGACGGGAGCGATCCGAGCTCCGATATACAGGGTGGATATGGGGTGGGATTGGGGGTACACCGCACTCACCTGCCGCTGTCCCGCAACACGGCGGCACCCACCAGGCGGAGGAGAAGAGCGTGGCGATGACCTCGTCGGGAAACAACGTGACGTTGCGCTGGATCTGCAGCAGGTTCAACACCAGCGCCATGAAGGCTCCCACCACGAACAGAACGAGGCTGCGCTGCACTAAGTGTTGCCTCCACGTCGTGGCGGAACAACCTGCAGCGTCCCGTACCGCACGTCCAGCGCTGGGCGATGGGCTCCTCATGGCGCCCGCTTTAAGGGCCGCCTCCCCCGGCCGTGCAGCGTGCCGCGCTCGGGCCGCGCAGGAGCAGCTCCAGGAGCCGCTCTCCAGCCGGGGCATGGGCCCGGCCGAGCTCCGGAGATAGCGGGGACGGCTGTCAGCACGGCCCCGCAGGTGACAACAGCAAAGCAGAGCCGCCCTCCTCCCCGCTATCACCACCGCTATCGCCGCCGCTCACCTCAGCCCCTAAGGAAGGCGCAGGCCGCCACCGCGCTCGCCGCCCGCTCCGGGCGTTAAGGTTTATAACCGCCGGCAGCCGCCGTCACGTCACCCGCCTCCGACCTACCGGCAGCAGCGCCCGGCCCGCCGCCGAGCCGGCCCTCCCCTCACGCCGCTCCGAGGGCGGAGCGGAGAACGAGGGCAGAGCGCGGGAGTAGCGCTACAGCCCCGGCCGCCCGCCCAGCGCTGGGGTGAGGCGGAGCGGCCAATGGCGGCCGGGCGGATGATATGACGTGTGGGACACACCACGCGCCCGCCTTCCCCCTCCTCACAGCTACCCCTGTCCGCCGGGTGACGGCCGAGGAGCGCAGCGGGGGATGGAGGAAGGGGAGGAAATATCACAGAATCACAGAATGACCCGGGTTGGAAGGGACCTCAAGGATCATGTAGTTCCAACCCCCCTGCCTGGCAGGGCCACCAAACATACACCT
>NW_015440746.1:0-1540 GCF_001577835.2 Coturnix japonica | reverse complement strand
GCTATGGGGCAGCTATGGGGTGTTATGGGGCACTATGGGGCAGCTATGGGGTGCTATGGGGCACTATGGGGTGCTATGGGGCACTATGGGGCAGCTATGGGGCACTATGGGGTGCTATGGGGCACTATGGGGCGCTGTGGGGCGCTATGGGGCACTATGGGGCGCTGTGGGGCAGCTATGGGGCGCTGTGGGGCACTATGGGGCGCTGTGGGGCTCTATGGGGCACTGTGGGGCGCTATGGGGCAGCTATGGGGTGCTATGGGGCACTATGGGGTGCTATGGGGCGCTGTGGGGCTCTATGGGGCGCTGTGGGGCGCTATGGGGCAGCTATGGGGCGCTATGGGGTGTTATGGGGCACTATGGGGCAGCTATGGGGTGCTGTGGGGCACTATGGGGTGCTATGGGGCACTATGGGGTGCTGTGGGGTGCTATGTGACACTATGGGGATCTATGGGGCAGCTATGGGGATCTATGGGGATCTATGGGTCACTTGTGGGTCACTTATGGGGCTGCTCTGTGTCACTTATGGGGCTGCTATGGGTCACTTATGGGGCTGCTATGGGTCACTTATGGGGCTGCTATGGGTCACTTATGGGTCAGTTATGGGGCAGCTATGGGACACTTATGGGCCACTTATGGGGCTATCATCTATGGGTCACTTATAGGACTGCTATGGGCTATGGGTCACTTATAGGGCTGCTATGGGCTACCTATGGGCTATCTATGGGGCACTTATGGGGCTGCTATGGGTCACTTATGGGGCTGCTATGGGTCACTTATGGGGCTGCTATGGGTCACTTATGGGGCTGCTATGGGTCTATCATCTATGGGTCACTTGTGGGTCACTTATGGGGCTGCTATGGGTCACTTATGGGTCACTTCTGTGTCACTTATGGGGCTGCTATGGGTCACTTATGGGGCTGCTATGGGGCACTTATGGGGCTGCTCTGTGTCACTTATGGGGCTGCTATGGGCTATCTATGGGTCACTTATGGGGCTGCTATGGGCTATCTATGGGTCACTTATGGGTCACTTATGGGGCTGCTATGGGTCACTTATGGGGCTGCTATGGGTCACTTATGGGGCTGCTATGGGCTATCTATGGGTCACTTATGGGGCTGCTCTGTGTCACTTATGGGGCTGCTATGGGTCACTTATGGGGCAGCTATTGGCTATCTATGGGTCTCTTATGGGGCACATATGGGTCACTTGTGGGGCACTTATGGGGCTGCTCTGTGTCACTTATAGGGCTGCTATGGGGCACTTATGGGGCTGCTATGGGTCACTTGTGGGTCACTTATGGGGTGCTCTGTGTCACTTATGGGGCTGCTCTGTGTCACTTATGGGGCTGCTCTGTGTCACTTATGGGTCACTTGTGGGTCACTTATGGGTCACTTATGGGTCACTTATGGGGCTGCTCTGTGTCACTTATGGGGCTGCTATGGGCTATCTATGGGTCACTTATGGGGCTGCTCTGTGTCACTTATGGGGCTGCTCTGTGTCACTTATGGGGCTGCTATGGGTCACTTATGGGGCTGCT
>NW_015440745.1:0-1540 GCF_001577835.2 Coturnix japonica | reverse complement strand
CTTTTAAGAAAAAACCAAGATAATCGGGTTAGAGCGAGAGGAAAAACCATAAAACGAAATTTAGAGAGGAAGAAAGCATAAGAAAAGCGCGGTTAGAGCAGCAGAAATCCAAGAGATTTCTTGAGATGGTTAGAGAGGAGAAAAAAACCAAGAAAAGTGGGGTTAGAGCGGAGGAAAACTAGGAAATGCGAAGTTAGAGCAGAGGAAAACCAAGAAAAGCGGGGTTAGAGCGGAAGAAAACCAAGGAAAGCGAAGTTAGAGCAGCGGAAATCCAAGAAAAGCATGGTTAGAGTGGAGAAAAACCAAGAAAAGCTGGGTTAGAGCAGAGGAAAACCAAGAAAAGCGGGGTTAGAGCGGAAGAAAACCAAGGAAAGCGAAGTTAGAGCAGCGGAAATCCAAGAAAAGCATGGTTAGAGTGGAGAAAAACCAAGAAAAGCTGGGTTAGAGCGGAGGAAAACCAAGAAAAGCGAAGTTACAGCGGAGGAAAACCAAGAAAAGCGGGGTTAGAGCGGAGGAAAACCAAGAGAAACGGGGTTAGAGCGGAGGAAAACCAAGAAAATCGAGTTTAGAGCTAAGGAAAACATAAAAAGCGAAGTTAGAGCAGAGGAAAACGAAGAAAAGCGGGGTTAGAGCTGAGAAAACCCAAGAAAAGCGGGGTTAGAACGAAGGAAAACCAAGAAAAGCGAAGTTAGATCGGAGGAAATCCAAGAACAGCGGGGTTAGAGCGGAGGAAAACCAAGAAAAGCAGGTTGAGAGCGGAGGAAAACCAAGAATAGCGAGATTGGAGCGGAGGAAAACCAAGAAAAGCGGGGTTAGAGCGGAGGAAAGCCAAGATAATCAAGGTTAGAGCGGAAGAAAACCAAGAGAAACGGGGTTAGAGCGGAGAAAAACCAAGAAAAGCGAGGTTAGAGCGGAAGAAAACCAAGAAAAGCGGGGTTAGAGCAGCAGAGGAAAACCAGGATAAGTGAAGTTAGCACGGAGGAAAACCAAGAAAAGCTAAGTTAGAGCGGAGAAAAAACAAGAAAAGCGGGATTAGTATGGATGAAATCCAAGAAAAGCGGGGTTGGAGCGGATGAAAACCAAGAAAAGCAGGGTTGGAGCGGAGGAAAACAAAGAAAAACTGGGTTAGAGCGGAAGAAAACAAAAAAAAACAAGGTTAGAGCAGAGCAAAATAAAGAAAAGCTGGGCTAGAGTGGAGGAAAACTAAGAAAAGCAAGGTTAATTCGGAGGAAACCAAGAAAAGCGGGGTTAGAGCGGAGGTAAACCAAGAAAAGCGAAGGTAGAGCGGAGGAAAACCAAGAGAAACGGGGTTAGAGCGGAGAAAAACCAAGAAAAGCTGGGTTAGAGCGGAGGAAAACCAAGAGAAACGGGGTTAGAGCGGAGAAAAACCAAGAAAAGCGGGGTTAGAGCGGAGGAAAACCAAGAAAAGCGGGGTTAGAGCGGAGGAAAACCAAAAAAACAATGTTAGAGCAGAGGAAAATCAAGAAAAGCTGGGCTAGAGTGGAGGAAAACCAAGAAAAGAACAAGGTTAGAGCGGAGG
>NW_015440744.1:0-1542 GCF_001577835.2 Coturnix japonica | reverse complement strand
GGCCCCATAGAGTCCCATTAACCCCATAGTGGCTCCATAGAGTCCCAATAACAACACAGAGACCCTATAGTGGCCCCATAGAGACCCATTAACCCCATAGTGGCCCCATAGAGAACACTTGGCCCCATAGTGGCCCCATAGAGACCCATAGAGACCCATTAATCCCATAGAATCCCCGTAGAGTCCCATTAACCCCATAGTGGCCCCATAGAGTCCCATTAACCCCATAGAGACCCCACAGGGTCCCATTAACCCCATAGAGACCCATAGAGTCCCATTAACCCCATAGTGGCCCCATAGAGTCCCATTAACCCCATAGAGACCCCATAGGGTCCTATTAACCCCATAGTGGCCCCATAGTGGCCCCATAGAGTCCCATTAACACCATAGTGGCCCCATAGTGGCCCCATAGAGTCCCCATAACCCCGTAGTGGCCCCATAGAGTCCCATTAACCACATAGAGACCCATAGAGTCCCATTAACCCCATAGAGACCCCATAGAGTCCCATTAACCCCATAGAGACCCCATAGAGTCCCATTAACCCCATAGTGGCCCTATAGGGTCCCATTAACCCCATAGAGACCCCATAGAGTCCCATTAACCCCATAGAGACCCCCTAGAGTCCCATTAACCCCATAGTGGCCCTATAGGGTCCCATTAACCCCATAGAGACCCCATAGAGTCCCATTAACCCCATAGTGGCCCCATAGAGACCCATTAACCCCATAGAGACCCCATAGAGTCCCATTAACCCCATAGAGACCCCATAGGGTCCTATTAACCCCATAGTGGCCCCATAGAGTCCCATTAACCACATAGAGACCCATAGAGTCTCATTAACCCCATAGTGGCCCCATAGAGACCCCTTGGCCCCATAGAATCCCCATAGAGTCCCATTAACCCCATAGTGGCCCCATAGAGTCCCATTAACAACACACAGACCCCATAGGGGCCTATTAACCCCATAGAGACCCCATACAGTCCCATTAACCCCGTAGTGGCCCCATAGAGTCCTATTAACCCCATAGTGGCCCCATAGAGACCCATTAACCCCATAGAGTCCCCCCTGTCCCCATTGTGGCCCCATAGAGACCCATAGAGACCCATTAACCCCATAGTGGCCCCATAGAGAACACTTGGTCCCATAGTGGCCCCATAGAGACCCATAGAATCCTCTTGACCCCACAATGTCCCCATAGGGTCCCCTTGACCCTATAATGGCCCCATAGAGACCCATTAACCCCATAGAGACCCCATAGAGTCCCATTAACCCCATAGAGACCCCATAGGGTCTCATTAACCCTATAGTGGCCCCATAGAGAACACTTGGCCCCATAGTGGCCCCATAGAGACCCATAGAGTCCTATTAACCCCATAGTGGCCCCATAGAGACCCATTAACCCCATAGTGGCCCCATAGAGACCCATTAACCCCATAGTGGCCACATATGGGGTTATTATGGGGTTGTTATGGGGTTATTATGGGGTTATTATGGGGTTATTATGGGGTTGTTATGGGGTTATTATGGGGTTATTATGGGG
>NW_015440743.1:0-1543 GCF_001577835.2 Coturnix japonica | reverse complement strand
TGGGTGGGGGGGAGAAATGGGGTTAAAATGGGGGGAAATTGGGTTAAAATGGGCCAAAATGGGGGAATTTGGACCCAAAATGGGAGGAAATTGACCCAAAATTGGAGGGACTGGAACCAAAATGGGGGGAAATTGACCCAAAATGGGGGGAAATGGGGCTAAAATGGGGGAATTTGGACCCAAAATGGGCGGAAATAGGGCTAATATGGGGGGAAATGGGGCTAAAATGGGAGGAAATTGGGTTAAAATGGGAGGAAATTGGGTTAAAATGGGCCAAAATGGGGGAATTTGGACCCAAAATGGGCGGAAATAGGGCTAATATGGGGGGAAATGGGGTTAAAATGGGAGGAAATTGGGTTAAAATGGGCCAAAATGGGGGAATTTGGACCCAAAATGGGAGGAAATGGGGCTAAAATGGGAGGAAATGGGGTTAAAATGGGCCAAAATGGGGGAATTTTGACCCAAAATGGGAGGAAATGGACCCAAAATTGGAGGGATTGGACCCAAAATGGGGGAATTTGGACCCCAAATGGGGGGAAATAGGGCTAATATGGGGGGAAATGGGGCTAAAATGGGAGGAAATGGGGTTAAAATGGGAGGAAATTGGGTTAAAATGGGCCAAAATGGGGGAATTTGGACCCAAAATGGGAGGAAACGGACCCAAAATGGGGGGAAATGGGGAGGAAATGGTGGGATTTGGACCCAAAATGTTGGGAAATTGACCCAAAATGGGAGGAAATGGGATCAAAATAGGGGGAAATTGGGCTAGATTGGACCCAAAATGGGGGGATTTGGCCCCAAAACTGGGGGGTATAGACCCAAAATGGGGAGAAAATGACCCAAAATGGGGGAATTTGGACCCAAAATGGGGGGAAATGGGGCCAAAATGGGGAGAAAATGATCCAAAATGGGGGGATTTGGCCCCAAAATGGGGAGGAAATGGGGGGATTTAAACCCAAAATGGGGAGAAATTGACCCAAAAATGGGAGGATATGGCCCCAAAATGGGGGGAAATGAACCCAAAATGGGGGGAAATGAACCCAAAATGGGGGGAAATTGACCCAAAATGGGGGGATTTGGCCCCAAAACTGGGGGATATGGACCCAAAATGAGGAGAAACTGACCCAAAATTGGACGGATTGGACCCAAAATGGGGGGAAATGGGGCCAAAATGGGGGGAAATGGGGCCAAAATAGGGGGATTTGACCCCAAAACTGGGGGGTATGGACCCAAAATAGGGAGAAAATGACCCAAAATGGGAAGGAAATGACCCAAAATTGGGGTTTTTGGCCCCAAAATGGGGAGAAAATGACCCAAAATGGGAGGAAATGACCCAAAATGGGGGGTTTGGGCCCCAAAATGGGGAGAAATGGGGCCAAAATAGGGGGATTTGACCCCAAAACTGGGGGGTATGGACCCAAAATGGGGAGAAAATGACCCAAAATTGAAGGAAATGTGGCCAAAATTGGGGGATTTGGCCCCAAAATGGGGAGAAACTGACCCAAAATTGGAGGATTTGGCCCCAAAATGGGGGAAAATGGGG
>NW_015440742.1:0-1544 GCF_001577835.2 Coturnix japonica | reverse complement strand
GCCCGGTAATAGAACGGAACCGAAGGACGAGCTGGGGGGGGGGGCACTTAAAGGACCCCCCCCATAACGAGGGACAGGCCCCAACCAGCCGGTAACGACCAGGCCGCGACTTGAGGCCTAACGACCGAGCCGAGCCCGTGGCACGATTCGGATTGAAATACGGGGGTTGAATGGTTCTAAAGGGGATAAACGGGGATGGGGGACACACACCGGGCCCGGTTAACGCGACCCCCCCCCCACCAAAACCCCCCCCCGGTACCTGAAGGGGGGAAGGGGCGGCTTCAACGCCGGGCCCGGCCAACTCCCGCCGCCGCCATCTTACACAGCGCCCCCGAGCCGCGGCCCCGCCGAAATCCCGCGAGACCAGCGGCGCCTCCCGCGAGAGTTGGGTGATTGATAGAAGGGGGAGTGGGCGGGGCTTCGGGGTGGTGCGGACCAATAGGATGGGAAGGAGGGAGGAGAGGGCAAGTCTCGCGAGGTTTTACCTCAGAGCGAGAGTTCCTTAGCTAGGGGGAGAAGAGGTGAAGTCTCGCGAGATTTTACCTCAGAGCGAGAGTTCCAGAGGTGCGGGTGGGGGAGGTGAGATCTCGCGAGATTTTACCTCAGAGCGAGAGTTGGGGGGGGACGGTTTGTGAGGAGATCTCGCGAGACTTGCCGCGGAGAAAGTGAGACCCGGCGGAGAGATCTCGCGAGATTTCGTGAAGGGGGGGGGGAAAAAAAAATGGGCCGTTTGGAGAGGAAATCTCGCGAGTTTTCCTCAAGGGGGGGAACGGGATGATGAAGGACCCCCCCACCCCCCTTAAGGCCTATTTGAAAGGGGTTATTATGGAGGAAGATGGACGTTATTATGGGGGGGGCACATATCTGCCCCTCCCCCCCCCATATAACTCACCGGTGCGGTGAGATCTCGCGAGGCCGCGCGTTGAGTCTCGCGAGATGCGGCCGAGGAGGAGGAGCCGAGCGCGGCCGTTGCGGCGGGGGCCCTCCTTCAGCTGAGCCTCAGCTCTCGCGAGAAAACGGCCGCCAAATATCGCGAGAAAAAAAAACGGCTGCCAACTCTCGCGAGAAAAAAAACTGCTCCGAGCGGAAATCTCGCGGCCGCCATCTTGCCCACCCGCTATTAAATCTCGCGAGATTTCCCGCTCCAACCCTCAGCCCCAGCCTGCAGCCGTGACTATTAATTCCTGTTAATTACTTTAATTATCCTAACAAATACAAAAGTCGGGGCGGCTCCTCCCCTTCCGGCCCCGCCTACAAAACCTGAAGAGAAACAGCTCAAGAGGAGCGGGATAAAGAAGGGGGCGGGGCTTATTCATCGCCCCGCCCCTTCCGGTGGAGTCAAACGCGGGCGGCGCGGCCTCGAGGTGTCAATCAATTCGGTGGGCGTGGCTTCGTGCGGCCCCGCCCACAAAGGGGCGTGGCTTGTGTTTGGCCCCGCCTCTTAAAGGAGCAGCTTCCCATTCCGGTGGATCTTCAGGATCTTGCCGAGCCGCTGCTTGGCCGTGGCCAGGCCTTTCTTGGGGCGCTTTCCTATTGGATGAGGG
>NW_015440741.1:0-1557 GCF_001577835.2 Coturnix japonica | reverse complement strand
ACCCTAAAGACCCTAAAATGGTGACCCCATAGAGACTAAGGAAACCAAAATGGCGTCCACAGAGAGTGAGGAAAACAAAATGGCGGCCACAGAGACCAAGGAAAACAAAATGGCCGCCACAGAGAAAGAGGAAAACAAGATGGCGGCCACTGAGAGACCAAGGACCATAAAATGGCGTCCACAGACCCCAAAGACCCTAAAATGGTGTCACCAGAGACCCCAGAGACCCCAAAATGGCGTCCCCAGAGACCCTAAAGACCCTAAAATGGCGTCCCCATAGAGACCAAGGAAAACAAAATGGCGGCCACAGAGGGACCCCAAGGAAAACAAGATGGCGGCCACAGAGAGACCAAGGACCATAAAATGGCATCCACAGACCTCAAAGACCCCAAAATGGCGTCCCCAGAGACCCCAAGGACCCCAGAATGGTGTCCCTAATAGAGCCTAAAGACCACAAAATGGTGTCCCTACAGAGTCTAAATACCCCAAAATGGCAACCCCACAGAGCCCAAGGGAAACAAAATGGCGTCCACAGACCCCAAAGACCCCAAAATGGCGTCCCCAGAGACCCCTAAGACCCTAAAATGTCCATAGAGCCCCAAGGACCCCAAAATGGTGTCCCTATAGAGCCTAAAGACCCCAAAATGGCGACCCCACAGAGACCAAGGAAAACAAGATGGCAGCCAAAGAGAGACCCCAAGGAAAACAAAATGGCGCCCACAGACCCCAAAGACCCCAAAATGGTGTCCCCAGAGACCCTAAAAACCCTAAAATGGTGTCCCAAGAGACCCTAAAGACCCCAAAATGGCATCCACAGAGACCCCAAAGACCCTATAATGTCCACAGAGAGCCCCAAGGACCCCAAAATGGTGTCCCTATAGAGCCTAAAGACCCCAAAATGGCGACCCCACAGAGCCCAAGGAAAACAAGATGGCGGCCACAGAGGGACCCCAAGGAAAACAAAATGGCGGCCACTGAGAGACCCCAAGGAAAACAAAATGGCGGCCATAGAGGGACCAAGGAAAACAAGATGGCGGCCATAGAGGGACCAAGGAAAACAAGATGGTGGCCACAGAGGGACCAAGGAAAACAAGATGGCGGCCACAGAGAGACCCCAAGGAAAACAAAATGGCGGCCACAGACCCCAAAGATCCTAAAAAGTTTGTAGTTATAGGATTGGGGTTGGGGTAGGATTTAGGGTTGGGGTTTAGGTTGTAGTTATAGGGTTGGGGTAGGATTTAGGGTTGGGGTTTAGGTTGTAGTTATAGGGTCGGGATTGAGGTTAGATTTAGGGTTGGGGTTTAGGTTGTAGTTATAGGGTCGGGATTGGGGTTAGATTTAGGGTTTAGGTTGTAGTTATAGGGTTGGGGTTGGGGTTAGATTTAGGGTTGGGATTTAGGTTGTAGTTATAGGGTTGGGGTAAGATTTAGGGTTGGGATTTAGGTTGTAGTTATAGGGTTGGGGTTAGATTTAGGGTTGGGGTTTAGGTTGTAGTTATAGGGTCGGGATTGGGGTTAGATTTAGGGTTGGGGTTTAGGTTGTAGTTATAGGGTTGGG
>NW_015440740.1:0-1559 GCF_001577835.2 Coturnix japonica | reverse complement strand
ACTTCGGTCAGCACGTCCACACCCAGGCCCACTCCCACCACCTCCCTACCACCTGAAACCTCGACAACGGAAGGTAATTGTATGGTCCACGCTTTTTTGTGTTCCATTGCAGAGGGGAGGAGACAGCCCATGAGCACCTGGTCTTAGGCTTTGTGTACAGGTTGAGTGCAGGCAGTAATTGCTGAAAATTTCTTAATGGAGAAGGAGCTCAAATCTAGTCCTGCAGCTAGCTGTTTGGAGGCGTGGAGTGTGCATTTGTCCTGGAAGGACATACTGTTGTTCTTTCATGACATGTGTGACAAGAAGTCTCATCTTCTAAGGAACCCCGGTTGATTTAGGCAGGTGGTGATCTGTCAGGAATTCTTGCTTTTGCTGCTGTGGGAACTCATTCTTCAGATAGACAGAATATTCTCCTTCAGAGGCATCAAATGCAAAGGAAGGAGGCTTGTTTCTGTGACACTTTTGTTTCAGGTGCTGTAGGGTTGTGGCTTTTCATGTTTTCTGCCCTTGTTTCCAGAAGTTTCCAGAGTTTCCAGAGTTAGTCGTGAGAAGGACAGGACTTGAGTCTGATTTTAATTATATGGCAAGGAATATTTTGGGAGCATGTTCCTCAAGAGTTGAGAGAGACATAGAGCAGAATTTGCTTAGTAGAAGTGAAGACAAATAACTTGGAAGTAAAGTAGTTGTAGAGGGAACTGGCCCCATCATTTCCTACCCGGTGAAATGCTGTCACTTGGTGAACATTGCATGACTAGAACAGAATAAGAGTCATAGGGCTGATGGATGAACTAATTGCATACATCTGCATTAAGGGCTACTCAATCACAGAATCACAGAATTATCAAGGATGGAAAAGACCTGGAAGATCATCTAGTCCAACCATTACCAGTACTTCCCAGCTAAATCATATTCATCAACACAACATCCAAATATTTCTTGAACACTCCCATGGTCGGTGACTACACCACCTTCCTGGGCAATTTTTTCCACTTGTTCATTATTGTCACACTGCATGTTGTGGTTATGAATAACGTTGATCACTGAAAATTTTGCAACTTTCTCCCATGAAAGATTCAGGGAACTTTTGTGTGTGATACCTCCGATAACCGTGACATTATAATAAGAATATACCCTCTTTTATTTTTCAAAATTACCTAGACTTGTTTATTGTGTTTCATGAAATCAGAAGAGTAGTAAGGGCCTGAGGAGGAGATACAATTAGTGTTCTTGCAATAATGGAACTCTGTGTTTTTCTCAGGACCCACTTCGCAGAGCACAAGTACAAGTATGTCAAGCAGCAGTGCCCCACCAACTGCAACTGGGTCTACCCCCTCTTCCACTTCTGGCACAACGCTCTCCAGCACCAGCAGCAGCACCGTGAGCACCACGCCTGTTACGAGCACAACCACTACATCCAGCTCGACTTCGGGCAGCACGTCCACACCCAAGACAACACCCACCACCTCCCTACCACCTCCACCCACAACAACAGAAGGTAATGTCTGCTCCTGCTGTTATGTGTTTTTTTGTAGACTTTCTCTGCTGGATATTTTTTTATT
>NW_015440739.1:0-1570 GCF_001577835.2 Coturnix japonica | reverse complement strand
TCCCCAACCAGTTCAACTGCAGCTGTGGGGGGATATATGGGGCACTGAGACCCATAGAGACACATAGGGACCCATAGAGACCCATAGGGACCCATAGAGACCCATAGGGACCCATAGGGACCCATAGGGACCCATAGAGACCCATAGGGACCCATAGAGACCCATAGGGACCCATAGAGACCCCATAACCCCATAGGGACCCATAGGGACCCATAGAGACCCCATAACCCCATAGGGACCCATAGAGGCCCATAACCATCCCATTGGGACCCCATAAACCCATAGTGACCCCATAACCCCATAGAGACCCATAGGGACCCATAGAGACCCATAGGGACCCCATAAACCCATAGGGAACAAAGAGACCCATAGGGACCCATAGGGACCCCATAACCCCATAGGGACCAATAGAGACCCATAGGAACCCATAGAGACCCCATAACCCCATAGGGACCCATAGGGACCCATAGATACCCCATAACCCCATAGGGACCCATAGGGACCCATAGATACCCCATAACCCCATAGAGACCCATAGAGACCCCATAACCGCATAGGGACCCATAGAGACACATAAAGACCCATAGAAACCCCATAACCCCATAGAGACACATAGAGACCCATAGAGACCCATAGGGACCCATAGAGACCCACAGAGACCCATAGAGACCCCACTGCCCCATAGGAACCCATAGAGACCCATAGCGACCCCATAACATCATAGGGACCCATAGAGACCCATAACCACCCCATAGGGACCCCAT
The DNA here is from genome assembly GCF_001577835.2 of Coturnix japonica. Classification (NCBI taxonomy): domain Eukaryota; kingdom Metazoa; phylum Chordata; class Aves; order Galliformes; family Phasianidae; genus Coturnix; species Coturnix japonica. Next base: position 806 of record NW_015440739.1, on the reverse strand, counting down.
AACCCCATAGAGACCCATAGGGACCCATAGAGACTCACAGGGACCCCATAACCCCATAGAGACCCCATAGTGACCCATAGGACCCCACTGCCCCATATAGGCCCATCCATTGGGGATGTAGTTCCCCAACCAGTTCAACTGCAGCTGTGGGGGGATATATGGGGCTGTGAGACCCAGAACCACCCCATAGGGACCCATAGGGACCCCATAACCCCATAGGGACCCATAGGGACCCATAGGGACCCATAGGGACCCCATAACCCCATAGGGACCCATAGGGACCCCATAACCCCATAGGGACCCATAGAGACCCATAGGGACCCATAGGGACCCCATAACCCCATAGGGACCCATAGAGACCCATAGGGACCCATAGGGACCCCATAACCCCATAGGGACCCATAGGGACCCATAGGGACCCATAGGGACCCCATAACCCCATAGAGACCCATAGAGACCCATAGGGACCCCATAACCCCATAGAGACCCATAGAGACCCATAGGGACCCCATAACCCCATAGGGACCCATAGAGACCCATAGAGACCAATAGGGACCCCATAATCCCATAGGGACCCATAGAGACTCATAGGGACCCATAGAGACCCCATAACCCCATAGAGACCCATAGGGACCCATATCACCCCATAGAACCCCATGTCACCCCATAGGGACACATAGAGACCCATAGCGACCCATATCACCCCATAGGGACCCATGGAGACCCAAAGAGACCCATAGAGACCCCATAGGGACCCCATAACCCCATAGGGATCCATAGAGACCCATAGAGACCCATAGAGACCC
>NW_015440738.1:0-1570 GCF_001577835.2 Coturnix japonica | reverse complement strand
GACCCTGAATGCAGGAGAGAATCTGTGATGGGTGAGAGAGGAAATGTGCACCTTGAAGCAGGGGACGCCCTGCTGGCACTACCTGTCGCATCCACCACCAATGTGGTTTGCTGTTTTTCAAGGGTCAATAAGTAATAATGCCCCTAGTGATACTTTAGTACATTTGTCCTCTAAAATTGGTTCTATTTGACATGCTACTTCATAAAATTGCGTGATCATTACTCAATTATTAGCCCGGATAACTCAGTTCGTAGAGCATGGTTATGAACATCTTAAAAGCATTTATTGCACAAATTTTAGTGATCATGAAAAATCAATATATCAGAGTATATGAAAATTGAAGACTTTTCCTAGTCAGTTACAGATTAACACAATGGGACACTCACTGATTGATTTTCAGGTTGCAGAAACTTAGGTTGCAGTAGAAACGTGTTTGTTCTTTTTAGTAGGTTTAACAGTAATGTTGTTATGTTGTATTTGACTTGTCTCCTTTTTTCACTTTTAGAGTATTGTCAATCAAGGCCTTGATTGAGTTATCATAGTTATGTTATTAATATAAGTAGGGTTGTTATTCCATAGGCAATATCTTGGAATTGTTGTAATACAAGAAGAATTCTATGTAGCAGCAGCCATGGATCGAGATAAGGAGTTCACAGAGCAGCTACGGAGCAGGATAAACAGCATGAGAACTAATTGAACAAATGAACTGAATTGCTTGTGAAATATGATTAGTCGGTCGGTAAATGGAGCCTTTTCAGCCTAAAAGAAAACGGGGGAAATGTAGAGAGTTTTATTTACAGCTGGTTAGCTGAGAAGGGTCGTAAACATGGTGCAGTTAAACAAACAGCCATACCACCTGCAAGGACAGCAAGAACAGGATGCCCTGTGATGGTGAGAAACTAGCCATGGTTTTGTGACCTCAGCAAGGGAGTAACTTTCAGGATGATAACTACAAGTTGCAAAGATACTCGGGGATGGTATGTAATTGGGAACCAATGATGAGCTCTGCTTTTGCAATATGTATGAGCTAATTATCCATATTATAAATGTACACGCAGCCAAGCAATAAATGAGATTAGCTGATCATATGTCAATGACAGGTGTGGTCGTTTGCTTTTCTCCCTCCATCTACAACAAATGGAGCTCAAATGGAGAAGAAGCTGAAATTCCCTTCAGTAAAGCACTGTCACGTACACCTGGGGATGGACTGGTGATGTCTTTGCCTACAAGCCTGCTCCATCTTTATGTCCATACCCCCGATCTGTTTCCTCCCGTGTCTGAGGAAAAGCAGCCACCCTATGTTTGCAATTTCCAGTAACTGACAGCAGACACACGGCAAACACTGAAGTACCCACTCGCCCAAATGGGGGGCAATGGCATGGGGACATCCATGCTCCTGCCCAGCACTGCCCCAGGAGCTGCCCTGCCCTGGGAGGTCTGTGCACAGGGTGAGCGGTAAAGACAGCAGGTGTCCCTGAGTTGTCTCCATCAGATGTCACACAGGAGCAACACACAAACCACCTCAGCTTCATAGAATCATAGAATCATAGAATCACCAAGGTTGGAAAAG
>NW_015440737.1:0-1584 GCF_001577835.2 Coturnix japonica | reverse complement strand
CCAACCCTATAACTACAACCTAAATCCCAACCCTAAATCTTACCCCAACCCTATAACTACAACCTAAATCCCAACCCTAAATCTAACCCCAACCCCAACCCTATAACTACAACCTAAACCCTAAATCTAACCCCAATCCCGACCCTATAACTACAACCTAAACCCCAACCCTAAATCTAACCTCAATCCCGACCCTATAACTACAACCTAAACCCCAACCCTAAATCCTACCCCAACCCTATAACTACAACCTAAACCCCAACCCTAAATCCTACCCCAACCCCAATCCTATAACTACAAACTTTTTAGGATCTTTGGGGTCTGTGGCCGCCATTTTGTTTTCCTTGGGGTCTCTCTGTGGCCGCCATCTTGTTTTCCTTGGTCCCTCTGTGGCCACCATCTTGTTTTCCTTGGTCCCTCTATGGCCGCCATCTTGTTTTCCTTGGTCCCTCTATGGCCGCCATTTTGTTTTCCTTGGGGTCTCTCAGTGGCCGCCATTTTGTTTTCCTTGGGGTCCCTCTGTGGCCGCCATCTTGTTTTCCTTGGGCTCTGTGGGGTCGCCATTTTGGGGTCTTTAGGCTCTATAGGGACACCATTTTGGGGTCCTTGGGGCTCTCTGTGGACATTATAGGGTCTTTGGGGTCTCTGTGGATGCCATTTTGGGGTCTTTAGGGTCTCTTGGGACACCATTTTAGGGTTTTTAGGGTCTCTGGGGACACCATTTTGGGGTCTTTGGGGTCTGTGGGCGCCATTTTGTTTTCCTTGGGGTCTCTCTTTGGCTGCCATCTTGTTTTCCTTGGTCTCTGTGGGGTCGCCATTTTGGGGTCTTTAGGCTCTATAGGGACACCATTTTGGGGTCCTTGGGGCTCTATGGACATTTTAGGGTCTTAGGGGTCTCTGGGGACGCCATTTTGGGGTCTTTGGGGTCTGTGGACGCCATTTTGTTTCCCTTGGGCTCTGTGGGGTTGCCATTTTGGGGTATTTAGACTCTGTAGGGACACCATTTTGTGGTCTTTAGGCTCTATTAGGGACACCATTCTGGGGTCCTTGGGGTCTCTGGGGACGCCATTTTGGGGTCTTTGAGGTCTGTGGATGCCATTTTATGGTCCTTGGTCTCTCTGTGGCCGCCATCTTGTTTTCCTTGGGGTCCCTCTGTGGCCGCCATTTTGTTTTCCTTGGTCTCTATGGGGACGCCATTTTAGGGTCTTTAGGGTCTCTGGGGACGCCATTTTGGGGTCTCTGGGGTCTCTGGTGACACCATTTTAGGGTCTTTGGGGTCTGTGGACGCCATTTTATGGTCCTTGGTCTCTCAGTGGCCGCCATCTTGTTTTCCTCTTTCTCTGTGGCGGCCATTTTGTTTTCCTTGGTCTCTGTGGCCGCCATTTTGTTTTCCTCACTCTCTGTGGACGCCATTTTGGTTTCCTTAGTCTCTATGGGGTCACCATTTTAGGGTCTTTAGGGTCTCTGGGAACGCCATTTTGGGGTCTTTAGGGTCCCTTGGGACACCATTTTAGGGTCTTTGGGTTCTGTGGATGCCATTTTATGGTCCTTGGTCTCTCTGTGGCCGCCATCTTGTTTTCCTTG
>NW_015440736.1:0-1596 GCF_001577835.2 Coturnix japonica | reverse complement strand
CTATGGGGTCTCTATGGGGTCTCTATGGGGTCTCTATGGGGTCCCTATGGGTCTCTATGGGGCAGCTATGGGTCTCAATGGATCTCAATGAGTCTCAATGGAACTCAATGGGTCCCTATGGGTCTCTATGGAGTCCCTATGGGTCTCTATGGGGCAGCTATAGGACCCTATAGGTCTGAATGGATCTCAATGAGTCTCTATGGGTCACTATGGGTCTCTATGGGTCCCTATGGGTTCCTATGGGTCTCAATGGATCTCAATGGAACTCAATGGGTCTCTGGGTCTCTATGGGTCTCTATGGGGTCTCTATGGGTCTCTATGGGGCTCTATGGGGCTCTATGGGGCTCTAAGGGGTCTCTATGGGGTCTCTATGGGTCTCTATGGGTCCCTATGGGGTCTCTATGGGTCTCTATGGGGTCTCTATGGGGTCTCTATGGGGCTCTATGGGTCTCTATGGGTCTCTATGGGGTCTCTATTGGGTCCCTATGGGGCCTCTATGGGGTCCCTATGGGGTTCCTATGTGGTCTCTATGGGGTCCCTATGGGGTCTCTATGGGGTCTCTATGGGGTCTCTCTCTATGGGGTCCCTATGGGGTTCGTATGAGGTCTCTATGGGTCCCTATGTGTTTCTATGGGTCTCTATGTGTCTCTATGTGTCTCTATGGGTCTCTATGGGTCCCTATGGGGTCTCTATGGGTCTCTATGGGTCTCTATGGGTCCCTATGGGGCTCTATGGGTCTCTATGGGTCTCTATGGGTCTCTATGTGTCTCTATGGGTCGCTATGTGTCTCTATGGGGCTCTATGTGTCCCTATGGGTCGCTATGGGGTCACTATGGTTCTCTATGGGTCGCTATGGGTCGCTATGGGTCTCTATGTGTCTCTATGGGTCTCTATGTGTCTCTATGTGTCTCTATGGGTCTCTATGGGTCCCTATGTGTCTCTATGGGTCCCTATGGTTCGCTATGGGTCGCTATGGGTCGCTATGTGTCTCTATGTGTCTCTATGGGGCAGCTATGGGTCGCTATGGGTCGCTATGGTTCTCTATGGGTCGCTATGGGTCACTATGGGGTCGCTATGTGTCTCTATGGGTCTCTATGTGTCCCTATGGGTCTCTATGGGTCGCTATGGGTCGCTATGGGTCTCTATTGGTCTCTATGTGTCTCTATGGGGCTCTATGTGTCTCTATGGGTCGCTATGTGTCTCTATGTGTCTCTATGTGTCTCTATGGGTCGCTATGAGTCTCTATGGGTCGCTATGGGTTGCTATGGGTTGCTATGGGTCCCTATGGGTCTCTATGGGGTCGCTATGGGTCTCTATGTGTCTCTATGTGTCTCTATGTGTCTCTATGTGTCTCTATGGGTCTCTATGGTGTCTCTATGTGTCTCTATGGGTCTCTATGGGTCTCTATGGGTCACTATGGGTCCCTATGGGTCTCTATGTGTCTCTATGTGTCTCTATGGGTCTCTATGTGTCCCTATGTGTCTCTATGTGTCTCTATGGGTCTCTATGGGTCTTTATGGGTCTCTATGTGTCTCTATGTGTCTCTATGGGTCTCTATGTGTCTCTATGTGTCTCTATGGGTCTCTATGTGTCTCT
>NW_015440735.1:0-1598 GCF_001577835.2 Coturnix japonica | reverse complement strand
CCTTCCTTCCTTCCTTCCTTCCTTCCTTCCTTCCTTCCTTCCTTCCTTCCTTCCTTCCTTCCAATAAATTAATTTTATTAAATTGATTTCATTTAGAGTTTGTCTGTGTATGTGTGAGTGATTGTTGTTGTTTTTCTTTTTGTTTTTATGTGTTTTGTTTTTTTTTGTTGTTGTTTGTGTTTTTTATTTTTTTTCCCCATTAAACTGGTTTACACTCAGTCTTCTAAACAGGTTTTCTCTCACTAACATGGGAGATACAGGAAACTGAATTAAAAATACTGCTTATGAAATGCTTGTATCAAGAGAAATATATGTAAATATATTGATTTTCATATTCTTGTATTTGGAATAACTACTTATGTATATGCTATATTTGTGAAGAAAATGTAGGTATGCAAAACCGGGCAATCAGGTTAGCATTTTTCATTGAATTTGAAAAAGATAGAATTATGAGTTAAATAGCAAAGTGGAGAATGTCAGACTCTTTACGGTTAAGTGTTCAGTTGGTGAAATTATGCAGATTTAGTCTGTGTGAACAGAGTAGAAATAACTTTTGAAAGGAAAAGATCATACACATTTGGTCTACCTGGGTGGCTTGGAGCTTTGTATTATTTTCTTTACAATACATTTTTGTTCTGATGTTCATGCTTCATTTCCTGTGAGTATTCCAATTATGATAGTGAATATCATGCATAAAGTGGAATTTTGGAAACTTACTTTTTACAGAAAAAGAACTCTACCTAATTTTATAACACACACAAGAATTAAAAAACAAACAAAAACATTTATACAAATATAGGAGACTTCAGAAAAGATGAAAGATAACTGTTTTGCACTGTAGAGAGTACAGGATTCTTTTCAGATTTTAATTATAAAAAATAATAATAATAATAATAGCAGCACATCAGCCTAGTAGAATTCTTTTAATAATAAAACAGAATAGGAAGACTATATAGATAGTAAGTAAATTCTACATCCCTTCAGATACCGGAATCCCACTGTCACAGAGCTTTGAATAGATGCCCAGTAGACAGCACAGAATTTCTCTGTGGATGCATTTAGTCTCCTTTCCATACCATGATGCCCAAACAAATTATATATATTTCTTCTTTTGACAGGTAACATCACTGTCTGTCTTTTTGTCTGACAAAGTCTTCATCTTTCCATGTTCTGTAGTGAATGCCAACCCATACACGTTCAGGGTATAAAGAACACAATATCAATATTTGGTAGAGCAAATTCTCAGCTGCAAAACACATTTGTTGTTGTTGTTGTTGTTGTTTGTTTGTTTGTTTGTTTGTTTTTCTAGAACAGTTACTGACATTAGTGGTGCTCAGGGGTATGATTTAGCAGAGGGTTGTTAGAGTAAGGGTACTATGGTTAGGCTGTGTTTGGACTTGATGATCTTCAAGGTCTTTTCCAACCTGGGTAATTCTATGATTCTATGATAAGCTATGCATTTTTTTTAGTAATGAACAAGCATTCATGAACGTCAAAGAGGGCCTTTTCCTTTCTTTTCTTTTCTTTTCTTTTCTTTTCTTTTCTTTTCTTTTCTTTTCTTTTCTTTTCTTTTCTTTTCTTTTCTTTTCTTTTCTTTT
>NW_015440734.1:0-1601 GCF_001577835.2 Coturnix japonica | reverse complement strand
GACCCCATATACCCCAATGGGACCCCATAGACCCCATATACCCCAATAGGACCCCAATGGGACCCCATATACCCCAATGGGACCCCCAATGGGACCCTATATACCCCAATGGGATTTTATAGACCCTATATACCTTAATGGGACCCCATATACCCCATATGATCCCATATACCCCAATAGGACCCCATATACCCCCCATAGGACCCCATAGACCCCATGCGACCCCATACCCCAAGGTGGGGGGCTTCAATGGGACCCTATATACCCCAATGGGATCCCATAGACCCTATATACCCCAATGGGACCCTATAACCCAATGGGACCCCAATGGGATCCCATATACCCCAATAGGACCCCAATGGGACCCCATATACCCCATAGGACCCACCTCAAACATCTCCCCATCCCTCAGTGGCCTTAGGACCCCATATACCCCAATGGGACCCCATAGACCCCAATGGGACCCCATAGACCCCATATACCCCATAGGACCCCATATACCCCAATGGGACCCCATATCCCAATGGGGGGCTTCAATGGGACCCCATATACCCCAATGGGACCCCATATACCCCATATACCCCCCTATAACCCCATAGGACCCACCTCAAACATCTCCCCATCCCGTAGTGGCCTTAGGACCCCATATACCCCAATGGGACCTCATAGACCCCAATGGGACCCCATAGACCCCAATGGGACCCCATATACCGCATAGGAACCCCATATACCCCAATGGGACCCCATATACCCCATAGGACCCACCTCAAACATCTCCCCATCCCTTAGTGGCCTATTGGTCAGCACGACCCCGTTATTAAACTCATCCAGGATCCCCTATAACCCCTCAGGACCCCCAATGGGACCCCATATACCCCATATACCCCAATGGGACCCCATATACCCCAATGGGACCCCATATAGCCCATAGGACCCCCAACGGAACCCCATATACCCCAATGGGACCCTAAATACCCCAATGGGACCCCATATACCCCAATGGGATCCCATAGACCCTATATACCCCAATGGGACCCCATATACCCCATAGGACCCCATATACCCCACTGGGACCCCAATGGGACCCCAATGGAACCCCATATACCCCAATGGGACCCCATAGACCCCATATACCCCAATGGGACCCCATAGACCCCCCTATAACCCCATAGTACCCACCTCAAACATCTCCCCATCCCGTAGGGGTCTATTGGTCAGCACCACCCCAATGGGACCCCATATACCCCAATGGGACCCTATATACCCCACTGGAACCCCAATGGGATCCCATAGACCCTATATACCCCAATGGGACCCCATATACCCCAATGGGACCCCATAGACCCCACAGGACCCCACTGGGACCCCAATGGGATCCCATAGACCCCATATACCCCAATAGGACCCCCAGTGGGATCCCATATACCCCATAGGACCCCATATACCCCAATGGGACCCCATATACCCCCAATGGGACCCCAATGGGATCCCATATACCCCCCAATAGGACCCCATGTACCCCAATAGGACCCTATAACCCAATGGGACCCCAATGGGATCCCAATAGGACTCCAATGGGATCCCATAGACCCCATATACCC
>NW_015440733.1:0-1604 GCF_001577835.2 Coturnix japonica | reverse complement strand
TCCGCACGCGCACGAGAGCGCGCGCGCGCGAGTTGAGACGGTCGCGGTTGTGGATGGGGATGAGAACGTCGGGAGATGTAGTTCTGTACGGGGGGGAAAGGGGGATGAGGGAATGGGATGAGGGATGGTGAACGTGATTTGGGAATGGGATTCAGGAATGGGATGAGGGAATGGGGTGTGGGAATGGGATGTGGGATGATGAACGTGATGTGGGAATGGAATGCAGGAATGGGATGAGGGAATGGGATGAGGGATGCTGAACGTGATGTGGGGTTGGGATGCAGGAATGGGATGAGAGAATGGGATGCAGGATGCTGGACATGATGTGGGAAAGGGATGCAGTGATGGGATGTGGGAATGGGAAGTGGGATGCTGAATGTGATGTGGGATTGGGATTCAGGAATGGGATTCAGGAATGGGATGTGGGAATGGGATGTGGGATGCTGAATGTGATGTAGGGTTGGGATGCAGGATGCTGAACGTGATGTGGGACTGGGATGCAAGAATGGGATGAGGGAATGGGATGTGAGATGCTGAACATGAGGTGGGAATGGGATGCAGGGATGGGATGTGGGAATGGGATGTGGGATGATGAACGTGATGTGGGGTTGGGATTCAGGAATGGGATTCAGGAATGGGATGTGGGAATGGGATGTGGGATGATCAACGTGATTTGGAGTTGGAGTGCAGGAATAGGATGCAGGAATGGGGTGTGGAGTTGGATGTAGGATGCTGAACATGATGTGGGGTTGGGATGCAGGATGCTGAACGTGATGTGTGACTGGGATGCAAGAATGGGATGTGGGAATGGGATGTGGGATGCTGAACATGATCCAGGAATGGGATGCATGAATGGGGTGTGGGAATGGGATGTGGGATGCTGAACGTGATGTGGGATTAGGATGTGAGAATAGGATGTTGGGCTGGGATGCAGGATGCTGAATGTGATCCAGGAATGGAGTGTGGGAGTGGGATGTGGGATGCTGAACATGATGTGGAACTGGGATTCAGGAATGGGATTCAGGAATGGGATGCGGGATGATGAACATGATGTGGGTTTGGGATGCAGGAAAGGGATGAGGGAATGGGGTGTGGGAATGGGATGTGGGATGCTGAACGTGATTTGGGGTTGGAGTGCAGGAACGGGATGCAGGAATGGGGTGTGGGAATGGGATGTGGGATGATGAAAGTGATGTGGGGTTGGGATGCAGGAATGGGATGAGGGATGCTGAACATGAGGTGGGAATGGGATGCAGGGATGGGGTGTGGGAATGGGATGTGGGATGCTGGACATGATGTGGAATTGGGATTCAGGAATGGGATGTGGGAATGGTATGAGGGATGCTGAACATGATGTGGGATTGGGATGCAGGAAAGGGATGAAGAGATGGGATGTGGAAATGGGATGCAGGATGATGAACGTGATCCAGGAATGGGATGCAGGGATGGGATGTGGGAATGAGAAGTGGGATGCTGAACATGATGTAGGATTGGGATGTGGGGATGGGATGTGAGAACAGGATGTGGGACTGGGATGCAGGATGCTGAGCATGATGCAGGAATGGGATGTAGGATGTTGAACGTGATGTAGGGTTGGGATGCAG
>NW_015440732.1:0-1608 GCF_001577835.2 Coturnix japonica | reverse complement strand
AGGGGATATGGGGGGAGATATGGGGTTATATGGGGTATATGGGGCGGTATAGGGTTATATGGGGTTATATGGGGTTATATGGGGGTATATGGGGGGTAATGGGGGGTTATATGGGGGTCCCAATGGACGCCCCCCCCCATTGCAGCGCTCCCTGCCCTGGGCCGGGTCCTGGTGTCCGAGGTGGGGCCGGATGGGAGATATGGGGTTATATGGGGTTATAGGGGGGGTTATATGGGGTATATGGGGCGGTATAGGGGGTGTATATGGGGTATATATGGGGTTATATGGGGGTCCCAATGGACGCCCCCCCCCCATTATTCCAGCCCTCCCCGCCCTGGGCCGGGTCCTGGTGTCGGAGGTGGGGCCGGATGGGAGATATGGGGTTATAGGGGGGGATATGGGGCGGTATAGGGGTATATGGGGTTATATGGGGTTATATGGGGGTATATGGGGCGGTATAGGGGTATATGGGGGTATAAGGGGTGGTATAGGAGGGTATATGGGGGGATATGGGGGTATATGGGGGTCCCAATGGACGCCCCCCCCCCATTCCAGCCCTCCCCGCCCTGGGCCGGGTCCTGGTGTCCGAGGTGGGGCAGGGGGGGAGATATGGGGTTATAGGGGGTATATGGGGGGTATATGGGGTTATATGGGGTTATATGGGGGTATATGGGGTTATATGGGGGTCCCAATTGACGCCCCCCCCCCATCGCAGCGCTCCCTGCCCTGGGCCGGGTCCTGGTGTCCGAGGTGGGGCCGGATGGGAGATATGGGGTTATATGGGGTATATGGGGTGGTATAGGGGTATATATGGGGTTATAGGGGGGTATATGGGGGTATATGGGTTGTATATGGGGGTCCCAATGACGCCCCCCCCCCATTCCAGCCCTCCCCGCCCTGGGCCGGGTCCTGGTGTCCGAGGTGGGGCCGGATGGGAGATATGGGGTTATATGGGGTTATATGAGGTTATATGGGGTATATGGGGCGGTATAGGGGTATATATGGGGTTATATGGGGGTCCCAATGACGCCCCCCCCCCATTCCCAGCCCTCCCCGCCCTGGGCCGGGTCCTGGTGTCCGAGGTGGGGCCGGATGGGAGATATGGGGTAATATGGGGTTATATGGGGGTTATATGGGGTATATGGGGTTATATGGGGGTCCCAATGGACGCCCCCCCCCCATTATTGCAGTGCTCCCTGCCCTGGGCCGGGTCCTGGTGTCGGAGGTGGGGCCGGATGGGAGATATGGGGTTATATGGGGTTATAGGGGGGTATATGGGGTTATATGGGGTTATAGGGGGGTATATGGGGTTATAGGGGGTTATATGGGGTTATATGGGGGTCCCAATGACGCCCCCCCCCCATTATTGCAGTGCTCCCTGCCCTGGGCCGGGTCCTGGTGTCCGAGGTGGGGCCGGATGGGAGATATGGGGTTATATGGGGTTATATGGGGTTATAGGGGGGTATATATGGGGTTATATGGGGTTATATGGGGGTCCCAATTGACGCCCCCCCCCATTATTGCAGTGCTCCCCGCCCTGGGCCGGGTCCTGGTGTCCGAGGTGGGGCCGGATGGGAGATATGGGGTTATAGGGGGGGTTATATGGGG
>NW_015440731.1:0-1610 GCF_001577835.2 Coturnix japonica | reverse complement strand
CCCAAAACGGGCCTTAGACCCCAATATGGCCCCAGACCCCAATATGGCCCCATATGAGCTCTGGACCCCAATAGGGACATCATGGGGTGGTCCCATAATGGGTCTTAGACCCCAATATGGCCCCATAAGAGCTTTGTACCCCAATGGGGACATCATGGGAAGACCCCAAAATGGATTCTGAACCCCAAAACAAGCCTTAGACCCCAATATGGCCCCAAACCCCAATATGGCCCCATATGAGCTCTGGATCCCAATGGGGACCTTATGGGGTGGTCCCATAATGGGTCTTAGACCCCAATATGGCCCCATATGAGCTCTGTACCCCAATAGGGACATCATGGGAAGACCCCAAAATGGATTCTGAACCCCAAAACGGGCCTTAGACCCCAATATGGCCCCAGACCCCAATATGGCCCCATAAGAGCTCTGTACCCCAATAGGGACATCATGACAAGACCCCAAAATGGGACCTTATGGGGTGACCCCATAACAGCCCCTATATGGGGTTCCCAGTACGTACCAGTAGAGCCGGGGGTGTAGATGGGTTTGTCGGTCTGGATGAAGATATGGCCGCTCTGGAGCGACACCAGTAGAACCTTCTCTAAGGTCACTTGGCCAACACGAGCCACCACCGAGACAAAATGTTTCCCCACCACCGGGGGGAGGAGTTTAACGGGGACCTGGGGGGATAACGGGGGGGATATGGGGTCAGTGTGGGGGGATATGGGGACAATATGGGGGGCTATGGGGTGGTTGATCCCATAGAGAGCGAGGAAAACAAAATGGCGGACACAGAGAGCGAGGAAAACAAAATGGCCGCCACAGAGAGCGAGGAAAACAAGATGGCAGCCACAGAGAGACCAAGGACCATAAAATGGCGTCCACAGACCCCAAAGACCCTAAAATGGTGTCCCAAGAGACCCCAAAGACCCCAAAATGGCGTCCCAAGAGACCCTAAAGACCCTAAAATGGTGACCCCATAGAGACCAAGGAAACCAAAATGGCGGCCACAGAGAGACCAAGGACCATAAAATGGCACCAACAGACCCCAAAGACCCTAAAATGATGTCCCCAGAGACCCCAAGGGCCCCAAAATGGCATCAACAGAGACCCTAAAGACCCTAAAATGGTGACCCCATAGAAACCAAGGAAAACAAAATGGCGGCCACAGAGAGCGAGGAAAACAAAATGGCGGCCACAGAGAGACCAAGGACCATAAAATGGCGTCTACAGACCCCAAGGACCCTAAAATGGTGTCCCAAGAGACCCCAAAGACCCCAAAATGGCGTCCCCAGAGACCCTAAAGACCCTAAAATGGTGACCCCATAGAGACCAAGGAAACCAAAATGGTGGCCAAAGAGAGCGAGGAAAACAAAATGGCGGCCACAGAGACCAAGGAAAACAAGATGGCGGCCACAGAGAGACCAAGGACCATAAAATGGCATCCACAGAACCCAAAGACCCTAAAATGGTGTCCCAAGGGACCCTAAAGACCCCAAAATGGCGTTCCCAGAGACCCTAAAGACCCTAAAATGGTGACCCCATAGAGACTAAGGAAACCAAAATGGCGTCCACAGAGAGTGAGGAAAACAAAATGGCGGCCACAGAGA
>NW_015440730.1:0-1629 GCF_001577835.2 Coturnix japonica | reverse complement strand
TCTTTTAACTTAAAACCATTTCCCCGTGTCCTGCTATTGTCAGCCCTTTCCAAGAGTTTACTCCCCTCCTGGGTGTCAGTTCCCTTCAGGTAACAGCGGGCACTGAGGAGCCGCCGGGAGCTTTGGAGCGGGAGGCAAGTAGGCCGAGCCGTACCTCGATGGGTGTCCGCAGGATGCCGGCACTCGGTGAGCGCGGGTCGCTGACGTGAGCCAGGTGGCGGTTGCGGAGGGAAGCGGGCACCGGGGTGGTGGGGGCGCTGCCCGCGGCGCCCATGGCGGCGGCACTGAGCCGCACGGCGCTGAGCCGCTCGGTACCGGGCCGGCGGAGCTGCCGCGATTCAAATCTCCCGCCCTGCCGCTGTGTCGCCGCCCCATTGGTCCGCTCCCGGATTATGGCCCCGCCCCCTGCCCCGCCCCTGTCCCCGCCCCCCGCCGCCATTCCGTCCGCACTTGGCCCCGCCCCGCGCCGCGCCGCCATTGGCCGAGGAGCTCTGCGGGTCCGCCCGTGTGAGCCGCAGGTGGGCCGCGATTGGCCGAGCCGAGCGGCGCGAGCGGCGGCAGGGCGGGCCGGCCGGCTGCGGGCCTGACCCGCGGCAGCGGATTGGCCGGAGCCCCGGCGAGCACGCGGCGCCGCCATTGGTCAGGGTGGGGCCGCGGGCGGAGCCGCAGTGAGCCGCTGTCATGGCGGAGCTGAGCGAGGCGCTGCTCTCGGTGCTGCCGTCCATCCGGGTGCCGAAGGCCGGAGACCGAGTCCACAAGGACGAGTGCGCCTTCTCGTTCGACACCCCGGTAAGACAAACCCGCGCCCACCTCCGCGCCCGGCCCGGCCGCTCCCCGCTCCCCGCCCTCCCGCAGCCCACCCGAGCGCCGCGGGTCCCAGCCGCGCGGTGCGCCGTGGGATTTGTGGTTCCCCGGCCCCTGTGGCGGCGCGCGGCCCGGCACTGCGCCTAGCGCTCCGGGACTACGGCCCCCGGCGTGCACCGCGGCACTGCCCGCACGGCACTGCCCGCACGGCGCTGGGGGCTGGAGGAGCCGGGCGGCGGCGCTTGTCGTGCCGGGGCTGCGGGCGGGCGGGGGGCGCTGCACGTTGGGCCGGCGGCGTCACGCGGCCCCGCGGTGCTGTGTCACTAAGATGGCAGGGGGCATCCCGCCTGACAGAGCCGGCCTCGGTGGGCACGGGGAGGCCGTGGCGGCGGGGGGCGGTGCTGTGCCGGCCTCCCCTGTGCTGGGGCCTGGCACTGCTCCCCATGGCCACGGAGCCGTGTCTGCAGGCAGCGTGACACAGCTGTGCTGGGAGTGGTTACAGCACGTTGTGACTGTGAGCCGTGCGTCCTGCAGGATGATGGCGGGGCACCAACCTGGAGATACTGCTCAGACATCACAGGCTGGGTATCGTCCTGCCGTGTGAGAGGAGGCAGCTGGGATAACAGAGCAGGGAATGGCAGCTGATTTCGCATCAGTCACTAAATAACTGATGTATAGCAGTAAATATGGCCAATATTTAAGCAATAGCTGATGGCATTCCAAGAGGTGATCACAGAATGACCCGGGTTGGAAGGGACCTCAAGGATCATGTAGTTCCAACCCCCCTGCCTGGCAGGGCCACCAAACATACACCTTTACTAGATC
>NW_015440729.1:0-1630 GCF_001577835.2 Coturnix japonica | reverse complement strand
GTGGGTCCTATTGGGGTGGGTTAAGTGGGGTTATTGAGGTGGGATCTGGGGGGGCTATGGGGTGTCCTTATTTGGGTATCTATGGGCTAGGTGGGTCTATGGTGGGTGTTATAGGTGGTTATGGGTGATTATGGGGTATTGGGGTCTGATGGGGGTGTTTATTAGGGGGTCTTGGCTTCCGTTGTGCCCTTATGGGTGTCTCTTATATGGGGTCTATGGGGGGTGTTTAAGGGGGTCTATGTGTCCCAGCCCCCCCCGACCCCCATTTCCCCCCATAGAGCACCAACGAGTCGGTTCTGGCCGTGGAGTTCGACCCCCAGGACAGCGGCAGCATCGTCAGCTGCGGGAAATCACACCTGTACTTCTGGACATGGAGCGGGGGGACCCTGAGCCGCAAACAGGGCGTCTTTGGGGTCAGACCCATAGAGAGACCCCATATATACCCCATATAGACCTTATATAGACCCCATAGAGATCCTGAGCCGCAAACAGGGCGTCTTTGGGGTCAGACCCATAGAGACACATAGGGACACATAGAGACACATAGAGACACATAGGGACACATAGAGACACATAGAGACACATAGGGACACATAGAGACACATAGAGACCCATAGGGACACATAGAGACCATAGAGACACATAGAGACACATAGAGACCCCATAGAGACCTATAGAGACCCATAGAGACCCATAGAGACACATAGAGACACATAGAGATCCATAGAGACCCATAGAGACCCCATAGAGACTCCATAGAGACCCATAGAGACCCCATAGAGACCCCATAGAGACCATATATACCCTGAGCAGGAAACAGGGCATCTTTGGGGTCAGGCCCCCCCATAGAACCCCATATATACCCCTATGGGGTGGGGAGGGGGCTAGAGGGATGCCGACCCCCCCATATATACCATATATACCCCTATAGGGATGCTGACCCCCTCATAGGGACCCCTATAATGTGGGTAGGGGTCTCTGTGTCCACTGACCCCCCCCATATATACCATATATACCCCATATATACCATATATACCCCGTATGTACCATATATACCCCTATAGGGATGCTGCCCCCCCATAGGGACCCCTATAACGTGGATAGGGGTCTCTGTGTCCACTGACCCCCCCATATATACCATATATACCCCATATATACCATATATACCCCATATATACCGTATATACCCCTATAGGGACACTGATCCCCCCCATATGGACCCCTATGGGGTGGGTAGGGGTCTCTGTGTCCGCTGACCCCCCCATATATACCATATATACCCCATATATACCATATCTACCCCATATATACCATATATACCCCATATGTACCATATCTACCCCATATATACCATATATACCCCATATGTACCATATATACCCCATATACCCCATATATACCCCTATAGGGATGCTGACCCCCCCATAGGGACCCCTATAACGTGGGTAGGGGTCCCTATGTCCACTGACCCCCCCCAATTTCTGTTGCCCCCCATAGAAATACAAGAAGCCCAAGTTCATCCAGTGCTTCGTGTTCGACACCAACGGGAACCTCCTGACGGGGGATTCGGAGGGGAACGTGCTGACATGGACACGGGGGGCGACGGGAGGGGGCAAGGGGGGCAAAGGTA
>NW_015440728.1:0-1649 GCF_001577835.2 Coturnix japonica | reverse complement strand
TGGGGACATTGGGGTCAATGGGGTCAATGGAGTCAATGGGGTCAATGGGGGCAATGGGACAGTGGGGTCAATGGGCTCAGTGGAGTCAATGGGGTCAATGGGGACATTGGGGTCAATGGAGATATTGAAGTCAATGGAGATGAAAGTGACAGTGTGGTCAATGGGGACATTGGGTTTAATGGTGACGTTGGGGTCAATGGGGACAATGGGGTCAATGGGGGTAATGGGGACATTGGGGTTAATGGGGACATTGGGGTCAATGGGGGCAATGCGGGCAATAGGGACCTTGGTGTCAATGGGGTCAATGGGGACATTGGAGTCAATGGGGTTAATGGGGTCAATAGGGACCTTGATGTCAATGGGGCCAATGGGGACATTGGAGTCAATGGATTCAATGGGGTCAATGGGGTCATTGGGGTCAATGGATTCAATGGGGTCAATGGGGTCAATAGAGACCTTGGAGTCAATGGGGTCAATGGGGTCAATGGAGTCAATGGTGTCAATGGGGTCAATGGGGACATTGGGGTTAATGGAGACATTGGGGTCAATGGGATCAATGGGGACATTGGGGTCAATGGGGTCAATGGGGACTGTGGGGTCAATGGGGTCAATGGGGTCAATGGGGACATTGGGGTCAATGGGGACATTGGGATCAATGGGGGTCAATGGGGACATTGGGATCAATGGGTTCAATGGGGTCAATGGGGACTTGGGGTCAATGGGGTCAATGGGGACATTGGGGTCAATGGGGACAGTGGGGTCAATGGAGTCAATGGGGTCAATGGGGGCAATGGGGTCAATGTAGTCAATGGGGACATTGGGGTCAATGGGGTCGATGGGGTCAGTGGAGTCAATGGAGTCAATGGGGTCAATGGAGTCAATGGAGTCAATGGAGTCAATGGGGTCAATGGGGTCAATGGGGTCAATGGGGTCAATAGGGACATTGGGGTTAATTGGGACATTGTGGTCAATGGGGTCAATGAGGACATTGGGGTCAATGGAGTCAATGGGGTCAATGGGGACATTGGGGTCAATGGGGACATTGGGGTCAATGGGGTCAATGGAGTCAATGGGGTTAATGAGGACATTGGGGACATTGGGATCAATGGGATCAATGGGGACAGTGGGGTCAATGGGGTCAATGGGGTCAATAAGGGACCTTGGAGTCAATGGGGTCAATGGGGTCAATGGAGTCAATGGGGTCAATGGGGTCAATGGGAACATTGGGCTCATGGTGGTTCTCCAGGGCTGTGGGGACCCCCCCGGACCGGGACCCCCCCCCAACCAACAGCGGGACCCCCCCCAAATGGAGCCGGAGCTGAAGGAGCTGCTGGAGGGGGCGCCCCATACGGTGGCAGCCGTGGCCTTGGGGAGGATGAGGACGTGGTTGGACGGGGTGGAGGGGGGGCTGCAGGGGGGGGTGGGCTGTTAGGGGGGGCCCATTCGAACAACATTGACCCATTAACCCCAAATGTTCCCACATTGACACCCATTCACTCCATCGTCCCCATTTATTACCCATGTCCCATTGACCCCAATACAGTCCCCATGACCCCATTGACCACATTCGACCTCCATGTTCCCCTTGCACTCATCATTGACCCCCATTTCCCCATTGACCCCAATGCACCCCATTCCCCATGCCCATG
>NW_015440727.1:0-1655 GCF_001577835.2 Coturnix japonica | reverse complement strand
AAAAAGACTAGAAATGACCCAAATATCAGCCGAAATGACCCCAAAAAGACCCCAAAAACATGCGAAATGACCCCCAAAAGACCCGAATTTACCCCCAAAACAGCCGAAATTACCCCAGAAAGTCCCGAAATGAGCCCAAAAAGAGCCGAATTTATCCCCAAAAGACCCGAATTTACCCCAAAAAGAGACAAATTTACCCCAAAAACACCCCAAAAAGACCCGAAATGAGCCCAAAACACCCGAATTTACCCCAAAAACACCCCAAAAAGACCCAAAAGGAGCCCAAAAAGAGCCGAAATGAGCCCAAAAACACCCAAAAAGAGCCAAAAAACACCAAAATGACCCCAAAAACACCGGAATTGACCCCAAAACAGCCAAAAAGACCCCAAAACCCCCGAATTTACCCCAAAAAGACCCTAAAAAGACCCGAATTTACCCCAAAAAGACCCAAAAAGACCCTAAAAAGACCCGAATTTACCCAAAAAAGAGCCGGATTTACCCTAAAAACACCCTAAAAACACCCAAAATGACCCAAAAAAACCCAAAATGAGCCCAAAAACACCGGAATTGACCCCAAAATACCAAAAAGACCCCAAAAAAACCGAAATTGACCCCAAAAATACCCGAATTGACCCCAAAAAGACCCGAATTTACCCCAAAAACACCCTAAAAAGACCCGAATTTACCCCAAAAACCCCCGAATTTACCCCAAAAAGGCCCAAAAAGACCCTAAAAAGACCCGAATTTACCCCAAAAACCCCCGAATTTACCCCAAAAAGGCCCAAAAAGACCCTAAAAAGACCCGAATTTACCCCAAAAAGAGCCGAATTTACCCTAAAAACACCCCAAAAAGACCCGAAAGGAGCCCAAAAAGACCCTAAAAAGACCCCAAAAAGTCCTGAATTTACCCCAAAAAGAGCCGAATTTACCCTAAAAACACCCTAAAAACACCCAAAATGAGCCAAAAAACACCGAAATGAGCCCAAAAATACCCGAATTTACCCCAAAAACACCCTAATTTCCCCCAAAAATACACGAATTTACCCCAAAAGACCCAAAATGGCCCCAAAAGACCCCAAAACCAGCCGAAATGAGCCCAAAAAGACCCAAAACGACCCCCAAAAGACCCAAAATGACCCAAAAGACCCGAATTTACCCCAAAAACACCCGAATTTACCCCAAAAGGCCCAAAAAGACCCTAAAAAGTCCCGAATTTACCCCAAAAAGAGCCGAATTTACCCTAAAAAGACCCCAAAACCAGCCGAAATGAGCCCAAAAAGACCCGAATTTACCCCAAAAAGGCACCAAAAGACCCTAAAAAGACCCGAATTTACCCCAAAAAGACCCTAAAAAGACCCTAAAAAGTCCCGAATTTACCCCAAAAAGAGCCGAATTTACCCTAAAAACACCCAAAATGAGCCAAAAAAACCCGGAATGAGCCCAAAAACAGCGGAATTGACCCCAAAAATACCCGAATTTACCCCAAAACACCCAAATTTTGCCCCCAAAATACACGAATTTACCCCAAAAGACCCAAAATGGCCCCAACAGACCCCAAAACCAGCCAAAATGAGCCCAAAAAGACCCAAAACGACCCCAAAAACACCGGAATTGACCCCAAAAAGACCCGAATTTACCCCAAAAAGACCCGAAAT
>NW_015440726.1:0-1661 GCF_001577835.2 Coturnix japonica | reverse complement strand
TCTATGGGGGGATATGGGGCCCTATGGGTCTCTATGGGTCTCTGTGGGTCCCTATGGGTCTCTATGGGTCTCTATGGGTCCCTATGGGGTCTCTATGGGTCTCTATGGGACTCTATGGGTCCCTATGGGTCCCTATGGGGTCCCTATATGTCCCTATGGGTCCCTATGGGTCTCTATGCGTCCCTATATGTCCCTATATGTCTCTATGGGTCCCTATGGGTCTCTATGGGTTTCTATGTGTCTCTATGGGTCCCTATGGGTCCCAATGTGTCCCTATGTGTCCCTATATGTTCCTATGGGTCTCTATGGGTCTCTATGGATCCCTATGGGTCTCTATGGGTCTCTATGTGTCCCTATGGGTCCCAATGTATCCCAATGTATTTCTATGGGTCTCTGTGGGTCCCTATATGTCCCTATATGTCTCTATGGATCCCTATGGGTCCTTATATGTTCCTATATGTCTCTATGGGTCTCTCTCTATGGGGTCCCTATGGGTCTCTATGGGTCCCTATGGGTCCCAATGTGTCCCTATATGTCCCTATGGGTCCCTATGGGTCCCTATGAGTCCCTGTGGGTCCCTATGGGTCTGTATGGGTCTCTATGGGTCCCCATGGGTCTCTATGGGGTCCCTATGTGTCCCTATGGGTCCCTATGTGTCTCTATGGGTCCCTATGGGTCCATATGGGTCCCTATGGGTCCATTTGGGTCCCTATGGATCTGTATGGGTCCATATGGGTCCCTGTGGGTCCATATGGGTCTGTATGGGTCCCTATGTGTCCCTTTGGGTCCCTATGGGGTCTGTGTATCCCTATATGTCTCTATGAGTCCCTATGTGTCTCTATGTGTCCGTATGGGTCTCTATGGGTCCCTATGGATCCCTATGGATCCCTATGGGTCCCAATGTGTCCCTATATGTCCCTATGGGTCCCTATGGCTCCCTATTGGTCTCTATGGGTCTCTATGTGTCCCTATGGGTTTCTATGGGTCTCTATGGGTCTCTATGGGTCTCTATGTGTCCCTATGGGTCTCTGTGGGTCTCTATGAGTCTCTATGGGTTCCTATGTGTTTCAATGGGATGCTATGGGTCTCTATGGGGTCTTTATGGGTCCCTATGGGTCCCTATGTGTCTCTATGGGTCCTTATATGTCCCTATGGGTCTCTATGGGTCCCTATAGGTCTCTATGGGTCCCTATTGGTCTCTATATGTGCCTATGGGTCTCTATATGTCCCTATGGGTCTCTATGGGTCTCTATGTGTCCCTATGGGTCCCTATATGTCCCTATGGGTCTCTATGGGTCTCTATGGGTACCTATGGGTCCCTATGGCTCCCTGTGGGTCCCAATGTGTCCCTATATCCCCTATATATCTATAGGGTGAGCACCCCGAGGCTCGCCGTCTCCTGTCTATGGCCCTAAGGCAGAACTGTGGGGCCGCGGCCCTAAAGGAGAGTCTGCAACACGCCGAGGCCGCGGTCAGGAGCCAGCCCAGAGATGGGAGGAACTGGTGTAAGGGGGAGATATGGGGCGATATGGGGGGATATGGGGGGATATGGGGTGATATGGGGTGTCTATGGGGCTCTATGGGGCTCTATGGGGTGTCTGTGGGGCCGCGGCCCTAAAGGAGAGTCTGCAACACGCCGAGGCCGCGGTCAGGAGCCAGCC
>NW_015440725.1:0-1661 GCF_001577835.2 Coturnix japonica | reverse complement strand
TAGCCACCCGGGAGCAAGCCCCTTTCCCCTTTCCCCTTTATTCGCCCCCCCTCCAATTAATATCATTCATCTTCATCTTCATTCTTCATCCTCTTCCTCGTCCCCCGCCCCCCCCGGGCCAGCGTTTCGCCTCCTCCCTCGGTGGCTCCGCTCAAACTCTGAGTTCCCCCGACGCGAAGATCCCATAAAAATGACGCGATGACGCCGCCGTAATGGACCAGGGAGGCGATAAGGAAAACCCACTGCCACTCCTCGCGGGTCTGGGACCCATAAAACACAATGAGACCCCATAAGAACCCATAGGACCCCCACAGCCCCATAGGACCCCATAGGACTCCATAAGACCCCACAGGACCCCCCCAGCCCCATAGGACCCCATAGGACCCCATAGGACACCATAAGACCCCATAGGACTCCATAAGACCCCATAAGACACCATAAGACCCCATAGGACCCCCCCAGCCCCATAAGACCCCATAGGACCCCATAGGACCCCATAGGACCCCATAGGACTCCATAGGACCCCATAAGACCCCATAGGACTCCATAGGATCCCCCCAGCCCCATAAGACCCCATAGGACCCCATAGGACCCCCCCAGCCCCATAGGACTCCATAGGACCCCATAGGACCCCATAAGACCCCATAAGATCCCATAGGACACCATAGGACCCCATAAGACCCCAGAGGACCCCATAGGACCCCATAAGACCCCATAAGACCCCATAGGACCCCATAGGACCCCCCCAGCCCCATAAGAACCCATGAGACACCATAAGACCCCATAGGACCCCATAGGAACCCATAGGACCCCCCCAGCCCCATAGGACACCATAGGATCCCATAAGACCCCATAGGACCCCATAAGACCCCATAGGACCCCCCCAGCCCCATAAGATCCCATAAGAACCCATAGGACCCCTTAAAACCAATGAGACCCCATAGGACCCCATAGGACGCCCCCAGCCCCTTAAGACCCCATAAGACCCCATAAGACTCCATGAGACACCATAAGACCCCATAAGATACCATAGGACCCTATAGGAACCCCCAATCCCATAAGACCCCATGAGACACCATAAGACCCCATAGGACCCCCCCCAGCCCCATAAGACCCCATAGAACCCCATAAGACCCATAGGACCCCATGAAACACCATAGGTGCCCCATAAGACCCATAAGAACCCATAAGACCCCATAGGACCCCCCCAGCCCCATAAGATCCCATAAAAGATGACGCCGCCGTAATGGACCAGGGAGGCGATAAGGAAAACCCACTGCCACTCCTCGCGGGTCTGGGGGGTGGAGGACCCCATAGGATCCCATAGGACCCCCACAGCACCATAAGACCCCATAGGACACCATAGGACCCCATAGGACCCCATAGGACCCCATAGGACACCATAGGACTCCATAGGACCCCATAGGACCCCATAAAACCCAATGAGACCCCATAAGAACCCATAGGACCCCCCCAGCCATATAGGGCTCCATAAGACCCCATAGGACCCCCACAGCACCATAAGACCCCATGAGACCCCATAAGACCTCATAAGAACCCATAGGACCCCATAAGATCCCATAAAAGATGACGCCGCCATAATGGACCAGGGAGGCGATAAGGAAAACCCACTGCCACTCCTCGCGGGTCTGGGGGGGGGG
>NW_015440724.1:0-1661 GCF_001577835.2 Coturnix japonica | reverse complement strand
AAGGAAGGAAGGAAGGAAGGAAGGAAGGAAGGAAGGAAGGAAGGAAGGAAGGAAGGAAGGAAGGAAGGAAGGAAGGAAGGCATCCACTCCCCCTGGCTATACACACGGCTGCACCCCGCACACCCCACGCACCGCTCCTTCTCCTCCGCCCCCGCCCGCAGCCACCAGACCCCGAGGGCTCCCGG
The DNA here is from genome assembly GCF_001577835.2 of Coturnix japonica. NCBI lineage: Eukaryota > Metazoa > Chordata > Aves > Galliformes > Phasianidae > Coturnix > Coturnix japonica. Next base: position 1,476 of record NW_015440724.1, on the reverse strand, counting down.
GGATGTCGGTGCCAGCCGCCCCCAGCAGCGGCCGGGGAGCGGCTCGACGGGCAGTGTGGGACTCGGAGCCGGCCGACTTCCCTAGAAACTTTTCCAAGGAGCAGAGGGAGGACGAGCATTCTCCACCGTCCTCCGCACCCAGCCTGGATCCTGCCTTCCAAACGGGAAGGGAATCCCCTGCAACAACTTCCTTTTTCTATTCTTCTTTTCTATTGGAAATCACCAGAAAAACGAATCGTGTGTGTATGTCTGCGAGCGTACGACGTTCCCGAAACAGCTGGAAAATAGCCATCGAGACATCAACAGACCTGATGCCGGGTGGAGCTGGGGCAGCACCCGGTTCATTAGCGCCGTGGCTTTCTGGCTGCCGGGCCCACGCCGAAGTGTAAATCCAGGGCAGTCCGGGGAATTCAAGTCCGAGTGGGGCAACACAGGTCCCGGCTGATCCCGACTCGGTGTAGGATTGCCGAAGTCCGCCGTCACAACACGAGCTGTTGTGTCTGCGCGGATTAACTCCGCTGAGCCACGGGGAAAGAGGGGAAACGGGACACAACCCCACGGCCACGAGTATCTGCGATGCACTGGGGGGTGGGGTGGGGGGGGTCAGCAGGACACGAGGCTCGTGGAAATTCAATAAAAACGCCGTCGAGGGTTATTTTGCTGCACCTCTCCGGGTGGGCGAGGGCAGAAAGGAAAGGGGAGAAGGGAGAAGGGAGAGGGGAGAGGAGTCGCTGCTCGTCGGGAGGGGCCGGGGGGGGGGTCGGGGTCCGCAGGGACCGCTCCCACCCCGCAGCTCTCAGGAACCGTTCTCGTCCCTCTTCTCAAAGTTATTCGCAATGCTTCTGCGATTCGAAGGCAGGGGCAGAAATTTCGCTCCCAGCCTAATAGAGTTTATTAATTTCCTTTTCCTTTATTATGATGATTTTGTTTCTTTTTTCTTTTTCTTTTTTTTTTTTTTTTTTTTTTTTTTTTGGAGGTGGTGGTGGGTGGAGTGAGGCACACTTTATTATTTATTTGCCCGAACCAAGGAACTTTCTCACGGTGCTGGGAAAAGGCTGCGGGATCGGCCCTGGCTGCACTTCGGGCTGTTGGGTTGGTGAGGTGCAGCCTCGGCTGAAAGAAGAGAAGAAGAGAGGGCACCCGGGTGGGGAAATGCAGCCCAGAGCCACCCAGGTCCTACCCGGTGCCACCCAGGGCCACCCACAGCCACGCCTGGGTCACGCTTGAACCAGGCGAGTGCTCAGAGCTCGGCAGGAGCGGGCAGCGGGCAACGGGCTGGGCTGCTCTGCTTCCACCCACAGAAATCGTTGGCCTTGTCTTTTTCTTTTCCTTTCTTTTCCCTTTCCCTTTTTTCTTTTATTTTCCTTTCCTTTTTCTTTCATCGCTTTTCTTTTCTTTTCTTTTCTTTTCTTTTCTTTTCTTTTCTTTTCTTTTCTTTTCTTTTCTTTTCTTTTCTTTTCTTTTCTTTTCTTTTCT
>NW_015440723.1:0-1666 GCF_001577835.2 Coturnix japonica | reverse complement strand
TGGGGTCTATGGGGTCTATGGGGTCTATGGGGTCTATGGGGTCTATGGGGATCTATGGGGTCTATGGGATCTATGGGGTCTATGGGGTCTATGGGGATCTATGGGGTCAATGGGGTCTATGGGGTCTATGGGGTCTATGGGGTCAATGGGGATCTATGGGGTCTATGGGGTCAATGGGGTCTATGGGGTCTATGGGGTCTATGGGGTCTATGGGGTCCTATGGGGTCTATGGGGTCTATGGGGTCTATGGGGATCTATGGGAATCAATGGGGTCTATGGGGTCTATGGGGTCTATGGTTTCTATGGGGTGATCTATGGGGTCTATGGGGTGATCTATGGGGTCTATGGGGTCAATGGGGCCTATGGGGGATCTATGGGGTGATCTATGGGGTGACCTATGGGGTGACCTATGGGGTGACATATGGGGTGATCTATGGGGTGATCTATGGGGTGATCTATGGGGCAGAGGGGTGATCTATGGGGTGATCTATGGGGTGATCTATGGGGCAGAGGGGTGATCTATGGGGTCTATGGGGCCTATGGGGTGATCTATGGGGCAGAGGGGTGATGTATGGGGCCTATGGGGTGATCTATGGGGTCTATGGGGCCTATGGGGGATCTATGGGGTGATCTATGGGGCAGAGGGGTGATCTATGGGGCAGAGGGGTGATCTATGGGGTCTATGGGGTCTATGGGGTGATCTATGGGGCAGAGGGCTGATCTATGGGGTGATCTATGGGGCAGAGGGCTGATCTATGGGGCAGAGGGCTGATCTATGGGGCAGAGGGGTGATCTATGGGGCCTATGGGGTGATCTATGGGGCAGAGGGCTGATCTATGGGGTGATCTATGGGGCAGAGGGCTGATCTATGGGGCAGAGGGCTGATCTATGGGGCCTATGGGTTGATCTATGGGGTGATCTATGGGGTCTATGGGGATATATGGGGTCTATGGGGTCAATGGGGTCTATGGGGTCTATGGGGTGATCTATGGGGTGATCTATGGGGTCTATGGGGTCTATAGGGTCTATGGGGTATCTATGGGGTGATCTATGGGGTCTATGGGGTCTATAGGGTCTATGGGGTGATGTATGGGGCAGAGGGCTGATCTATGGGGCAGAGGGCTGATCTATGGGGCAGACCCTTGAGTTTCTCCCCAAACATGGTGAGGAACACAGTGAAGTTGATTGGACCAGGAGCTTCCTTGATCATGTCATCCAGCTCCTCGTTCTTCACGTTCAGCCGCCCTAGAGAATATGTGGGGCAGGGGGAGGTTATGGGGCCAGGTGTACCCTATATATGGGTCAGCCTGCCCCATAGACCATATAGACACCCATAGATCACCCCATAGATCCCATAGATCCCCCCATAGACCACATAACCCCATAGACCCCATTAACCCCATAGACCCCATAGACCCCATAGACCACATAGACACCATTGACCCCATAGACCCCATAACCCCATAACCCCATAACCCCATTGACCCCATAGACCCATAGACCCCATTAACCCCATAGACCCCATAACCTGATAGACCCCATAACCCCATAGACCCCATAGACCCCATAACCCCATAGACCCCATAGACCCCATAGACCCCATAACCCCATAGACCCCATAACCCCATAGACCCCATAGACCCCATAGACCCCATAGACCCCCTTG
>NW_015440722.1:0-1675 GCF_001577835.2 Coturnix japonica | reverse complement strand
GGGTCTCTATGGGGTCTCTATGGGTCTCTATGGGGACTCTATGGGGTCTCTATGGGGTCTATGGGGTCTCTATGGGGTCTCTATGGGGTCTCTATGGGGTCTCTATGGGGTCTATGGGGTCTCTATGGGTCTCTATGGGGTCTATAGGGTCTCTATGGGGCTCTATGGGGTCTCTATGGGGTCTCTATGGGGTCTCTATGGGGTCTATGGGGTCTCTATGGGGTCTCTATGGGGTCTATAGGGTCTCTATGGGGTCTCTATAGGGTCTCTATGGGGTCTATGGGGTCTCTATGGGGTCTATAGGGCTCTATGGGGTCTCTATGGGGTCTCTATGGGGTCTATGGGGTCTCTATGGGGTCTCTATGGGGTCTCTATGGGGACTCTATGGGGTCTCTATGGGGTCTATGGGGTCTCTATGGGGCTCTATGGGGTCTCTATGGGTCTCTATGGGGACTCTATGGGGTCTATGGGGTCTCTATGGGGTTTCTATGGGGTCTCTATGGGGTCTATGGGGTCTCTATGGGGTCTCTATGGTCTCTATGGGGTCTCTATGGGGTCTATGGAGTCTCTATGGGTCTCTATGGGGTTTCTATGGGTCTCTATGGGGTCTATGGGGTCTCTATGGGGTCTATGGGGTCTCTATGGGTCTCTATGGGGCTCTGTGGGGTCTCTATGGGGTCTCTATGGGGTCTCTATGGGGTCTCTATGGGTCTCTATGGGGTTCTGTGTGTCTATGGGGTTTCTATGGGGTCTCTATGGGGTTCTATGGGGTCTATGGGGTCTCTATGGGGTCTCTATGGGGGGTCTATGGGGTCTCTATGGGGTCTCTATGGGGTCTCTATGGGTCTCTATGGGGTCTCTATGGGTTTCTATGGGGTCTATGGGTCTCTATGGGGTCTCTATGGGGTCTCTATGGGGTCTCTATGGGTTTCTATGGGGTCTATGGGGTCTATGGGTCTCTATGGGGTCTCTATGGGGTCTCTATGGGGTCTGTGGGGTCTCTATGGGGTCTCTATGGGGTCTCTGTGGGGTCTGTGGGGTCTATGGGGTCTCTATGGGGTTCTATGGGGTCTCTATGGGGTTTCTATGGGGTCTGTGGGGCCCTATGTGTCTCTATGGGGTCTCTATGTGTCTCTATGGGTCTCTATGGGGTCTATGGGTCTCTATGGGGTTTCTATGGGGTCTCTGTGGGGCTCTATAGGGTTTCTATGGGGTCTCTATGGGGTCTATGGGGGTTCCATGGGGTCTCTATGGGGTCTATGGGGTCTATGAGGTCTATGGGGTTCTATGGGGTCTCTATGGGGTCTATGGGTCTCTATGGGTCTCTATGGGGTCTCTATGGGGTCTATGAGGTCTATGGGGTCTCTATGGGGTCTATGGGGTCTCTATGGGGTCTATGGGGTCTCTATGGGGTCTCTATGGGGTTTCTATGGGGTCTATGGGGTCTCTATGGGGTCTCTATGGGTCTCTATGGGTCTCTATGGGGTCTCTATGGGGTCTCTATGGGTCTCTATGGGGTCTCTGTGTCTCTATGGGTCTCTTTGGTTCTCTATGGGGTCTCTATGGGTCTCTATGGGTCTCTATGGGTCTCTATGGGGTCTCTATGGGTCTCTATGGGTCTCTGTGGGTCTCTATGGGGTTTCTATGGGGTCTCTATGGGGTCTATGGGGTCTCT
>NW_015440721.1:0-1699 GCF_001577835.2 Coturnix japonica | reverse complement strand
CCCTATAGGGACCCTAAAATGGGTCTGGGGGCTCCAAAGTCCCATAAGGGACCCCAAAATCCCATTTAAAGACCCTACAAATGGGTCTGGGGGCACCAAAAACCCCCATAAAGACCCTAAAAGGGACCCCAAAATCCCCTATAGGGACCCCAAAATGGGTCTGGGGGCTCCAAAGACCCCCATAATGACCCTAAAAGGGGTCTGGGGGCTCCAAAGTCCCATAAGAGACCCCCAGAAGACCCCATAGGGACCCCAAAATGGGTCTGGGGGCTCTAAAGACCCCCATAAAGACCCTAAAAGGGACCCCAAAAGCCATATAGGGACCCCAAAATGGGTCTGGGGGCTCCAAAGTCCCATAAGGGACCCCAAAAGCCCCCACAGGGACCCCAAAATCCCACTTAATGACCCCAAAATCCCCTATAGGGACCCCTAAAATGGGTCTGGGGGCTCCAAAGTCCCATAAGGGACCCCAAAATCCCACTTATTGACCCCAAAACCCCCCATAGGGACCCCAAAATGGGTCTGGGGGCTCCTAAGTCCCATAAGGGACCCCAAAATCCCATTTAAAGACCCTACAAATGGGTCTGGGGGCACCAAAGACCCCCATAAAGACCCTAAAAGGGACCCCAAAATCCCCTATAGGGACCCTAAAATGGGTCTGGGGGCTCCAAAGTCCCATAAGGGACCCCAAAATCCCCTATAGGGACCCCAAAATCCCACTTAATGACCCCAAAATCCCCTATAGGGACCCTAAAATGGGTCTGGGGGCTCCAAAGTCCCATAAGGGACCCTGAAACCCCACCTAAAGACCCCAAAATGGCGCCGCTCTCTCCCTCTTCCTGACGTCACTTCCGCCCTTCTCCCCGACTGCTCCCCCCCCACATTGGCCCCCATTGCCCACATTTAAGATGGCGCCGCCCTCTCCCACTTCTTGACGTCACTTCCGCCCTTCTTCTTGGCTGTTCCAATCTCCTTCCCCTTCGGCTGTTCCCCCATTGGCCGCTCCCCCCCTTTCCCATTCATCCTTATTGCCCACAACTAAGATGGCGTCTCAAGATGGCGCCGCCCTCTCCCCCTTCTTGACGTCACTTCCGCCCTTCCTCTTTGGCTGTTCCAATCTCCTCCCCCCGCGGCTGTTCCATTCTCCCCCCATTCATTCCTATTACCCACAACAAAGATGGCGCCGCCCTCTCCTCCTTCCTAACGTCACTTCCGCCCTTCTTCCTGGCTGTTCCAATCTCCTCCCCTCTCGGCTGTTCCCCCATTGGCCGCTCCCCCCCTTCCCCATTCAACCCCATTGCCCACAACTAAGATGGCGTCTTAAGATGGCGCCGCTCTTTCCCCCTTCTTGACGTCACTTCCGCCCTTCCTTCCTGGCTGTTGTAACATTGGCCGCTCCCCCCCCGAGCGGCTGTTCCATTCTCCCCCATTCATTCCTATTACCCACACTTAAGATGGCGCCGCCCTCTCCCCTTTCTTGACGTCACTTCCGCCCTTCCTCTTTGGCTGTTCCAATCTCCTCCCCCCCTCGGCTGTTCCCCCATTGGCCGCTCCCCCCTTCCCCATTCATCCTTATTGCCCACAACTAAGATGGCGTCTTAAGATGGCGCCGCCCTCTCTCCCTTCTAGACGTCACTTCTGCCCTTTCTCCCTGGCTGTTCCCCCATTGGCCGCTCCCTCCCCCCCATTCATCCTTATT
>NW_015440720.1:0-1699 GCF_001577835.2 Coturnix japonica | reverse complement strand
ATAGAATCCATTGGGAACCCATAGAACCCATTGGGACCCCATAGAGACCATAGAATCCATTGGGAACCCATAGAACCCATTGGGACCCCATAGAGCCCATTGGGACCCCATAGACACCATAGAGCTCATTGGGACCCCACTGAACCCATAGAGCCCACTGGGACCCCATAGAGCTCACTGAGACCCCACAGACACCATAGAGCCCACTGGGAACCCATAGAGCCCATTGGGAACCCATAGACCCCATAGAAGCCATTGGAACCATATGGACCCCATAGAACCCATTGGGACCCCATAGAGCTCACTGAGACCCCATGGACCCCATAGAACCCATTGGAACCCCATAGAGCTCACTGAGACCCCATAGACACCATAGAGCCCATTGGGAACCCATACAGCTCACTGAGACCCCATAGACACCATAGAACCCATTGGGACTCCATAGAGCCCATTGGGAACCCATAGAGCCCACTGAACCCATATTGCCCATTGGGAACCCACTGAACCCATAGAGCCCACTGGGAACCCATAGAGCCCATTGGGAACCCATAGACCCCATAGAAACCATTGGAACCCCATGGACCCCACAGAACCCATTAGGACCCCATAGAACCCATTGGGACCCCATAGAGCGATGGCCGGGATGATCTTCCCTGCTATCAGCTTGCTCTGGTGTGGGGCAGAACACATAGAGCCCATTGGGACCCCATAGAGCTCACTGAGACCCCATAGACACCACAGAGCCCATTGGGACCCCATAGAGCCCATTGGGACCCCATAGAGCTCACTGAGACCCCATAGACACCATAGAACCCATTGGGACCCCATAGAGCCCATTGGGACCCCATAGAGACCATTGGGACCCCATAGAGCTCACTGAGACCCCACAGACACCATAGAACCCATTGGGACCCCATAGAGCCCATTGGGACCCCATAGAGCCCATTGGGACCCCATAGAGCTCACTGAGACCCCATAGACACCATAGAACCCATTGGGAACCCATAGAACCCATTGGGACCCCATAGAGACCATAGAATCCATTGGGAACCCATAGAACCCATTGGGACCCCACTGAACCCATAGAACCCACTGGGACCCCATAGAGCCCATTGGGACCCCATAGACACCATAGAGCTCATTGGGACCCCACTGAACCCATAGAGCCCACTGGGAACCCATAGACCCCATAGAAACCATTGGAACCCCATGGACCCCATAGAACCCATTGGGACCCCATAGAGCGATGGCCGGGATGATCTTCCCTGCTATCAGCTTGCTCTGGTGTGGGGCAGAACATAGAGAGAATATTGGGAACCCCATAGAGACCATTGGGACCTATTGGGACCTATTGGGACCCCACTGAACCCATAGAACCCATTGGGACCCCATAGAGCTAACTGAGACCCCATAGACACCATAGAGCCCATTGGGACCCCATAGAGCCTATTGGGACCCCACTGAACCCATAGAGCCCACTGGGAACCCATATAACCCCATATAACCCCCATATAACCCCATATCCCCCCATACAACCCCATGTAACCCTATATATACCTATATATAACCCCATATAACCCCATATAACCCCCATATAACCCCATACATCCCCTATATGACCTATATGTCCCACCTTGTGCCTGTCGGCGGGTGCGATCCCGTAGTTCTCTGCCTGCCATCTATGACCCCATATAACCCC